>NC_090024.1:247573384-247665569 GCF_037176765.1 Anolis sagrei | reverse complement strand
TATGGTCCATGCGGTCTCCTTCACTTCTATGATTTCTGCACTTCTTAAGCTCCAAAGTGAATGTAAACCTCCGGAGGGCCCAAATGTGACCATGCCTGTTCTAGTGCCAGCAGTTGGGTGTGAATGAGCTTCAGCCATGGCAGTTGCTGCTGTGGCCGAAGTACCTAGCCTGGCCTTCAAAACAAACACTCACACAGGCTGAGGGGGGAAAGGAAAGGGCCTGAGGCTGTGAGGAATGGTGGGAGGCCCAAGTTTGCTCATGCCTGGCTCAGAGGGTCTGATTCCAGGGCACCCCAGTTTGCCCCCTCCCTCCAGCATGAGCCCCCAGGGCCACTGGAAGACACAGGAGCCCACCGCCAGCCCAATGCACCTCTGCTCTTCAAGACCAGGCCTGAGCATGTGCAGAGTGCGTAGCCTGAGTGGCCAGAGGCAGGACTTTGCAGGCAGAGATCAGGCTCCCCTCCTCTGGTCTCCTCCTGAGATTTCTGCATTGAAGGATTCTGGATTCCTTCAAGGCAGAACTGGTTTTGGTTGGGTGGCCCTTGGGGTCCCTTCCAACTGTGGGATCCTCTGAGCTTCACTAGCCAATCCCTCTCCAATGCCAGAGATACAGCTTAATGGGGTAATTAGAAAATGTGGACCATTTCCGCTCCTTTGGCAGCCACCTCTCCACCAAAGTCAACATCGATGTCGAAATACAACACCGCCTGAGCTCTGCAAGTGCAGCATTTTCCCGAATGAAGCAGAGAGTGTTTGAGGACCAGGACATTCGTAGGGATACCAAGGTGCTTGTTTATAAAGCTATTGTCCTTCCAACCCTGCTCTATACCTGTGAAACGTGGACTGTCTACAGACATCAACAATTGAGGCTGAAATACAACACCACCTGAGCCCTGTGAGTGCAGCATTTTCCTGAATGAAGCAGAGAGTGTTTGAGGACCGGGTCATCCGTAGGGAGACCAAGGTGCTTGTCTGTAAAGCTATTGTCCTCCCAACCCTGCTATACACCTGTGAAACGTGGACTGTCTACAGACATCAACATTGAGGCTGAAATACAACACCACCTGAGCCCTGTGAGTGCAGCATTTTCCCGAATGAAGCAGAGAGTGTTTGAGGACCGGGACATCCGTAGGGAGACCAAGGTGCTTCTCTATAAAGCTATTGTCCTCCCAACCCTGCTCTACACCTGTGAAACGTGGACTGTCTACAGACAACAACATTGAGGCTGAAATACAACACCACCTGAGCCCTGTGAGTGCAGCATTTTCCCAAATGAAGCAGAGAGTGTTTGAGGACCAGGACATCCGTAGGGATACCAAGGTGCTTCTCTATAAAGCTATTCCCCTCCCAACCCTGCTCTATGCCTGCAAAACGTGGACTGTCTACAGACGTCACATGCAACTCCTGCAACGATTCCATCAGCGCTGCCTCTGGAAAATCCTGCAAATCTCGTGGGAAGACAAGCGGACAAATGTCAGCGTGCTGGAAGAAGCAAAGACCACCAGCATTGAAGCGATGGTCCTCTGCCATCAACTCCGCTGGGCCAGCCACGTTGTCCGGATGCCTGACCACCGTCTCCCAAAGCAGTTGCTCTACTCTGAAGTTAAGAACAGAAAACGGAATGTTGGTGGGCAGGAAAAGAGATTGAAAGATGGGCTCAAAGCCAACCTTAAAATCTCTGGCATAGACACTGAGAACTGGGACGCCCTGGCCCTTGAGCGCTCCAGCTGGAGGTCAGCTGTGACCAGCAGTGCTGCAGAATTCGAGGAGGCACGAGTGGAGGGTGAAAGAGAGAAACGTGCCAGGAGGAAGGCGTGTCAAGCCAACCCTGACCGGGACCGCCTTCCACCTGGAAACCAATGCCTTCACTGTGGGAGAAGATGCAGGTCAAGAATAGGGCTCCACAGCCACCTACGAACCCACAAGGAAACCCGTCATGGAAGACCATCTTACTCGTCCAACGAGGGATCGCATCTGAGCTTCCCGTCCATTCTGTGGCCAAAAGGAAGGAAAGGCCGCATGCATCCACAATGGGCCCCTTGCCCACCTTTGGCAGGCCAGAGCTGGCCACAGAGAGAGGGCCACTCTCTGCTGAGAGAGAGCCCCACCACTGCGTGACCAGAGCATCTCCATCTAATCAGGCTTTGGACGAGGCATTGCAGTCTGGACACGGCTCCTTGCCCCAATTCTGACCCGAGCCCCCCAGCCCCCATGCCTTGTGCACAGCCACTTCCTGACCCCTCTAAGCCTTTTTGGGGGGGGGGGGGTCTTGGACCATTCCTGGCTTGCTAAAGCACTCATTGCTGGCCTCCCCTTGTTGTTGTTGTCATCGTTGTCCTCTCAGCTGCTGGCGTTGCCTCATGTTTTGGATGCGGGAAGCGCCTGTTTGGTCTGCTTCATCAGAGGGCCTCCTCGATGGCGCTCATCCCTCTCAAGTGCCTCCAGACGTCCCTCGCTCTCTCTACACAAAACACACACACTCGCAGACACGCACACCTGCCCAAGGCTAGGAGGGCTGGCACTGCGCTGAGTCTGGCGAACAGAGCCTTGGAGAGGCAGCGTGAAAAGGCTTTCAGGCGCACGATTGTCTCCTCTCCTCCTTCTCCTCCTGGAAGCTCCTGTGTGGCAGGAGGGGGGGGGGGGTCTTGGGGCACCTGCCCAATGCACCTCTACAGGTGGAGGCAAGACCAAGAAGGGCCACCTTTGCAGGTGGGGGGGGGGGGCACCAGGTGATCTTTCTCAGCCCTTCCATCCACTAGCTGCCAAGATACAGAATGCAAAGAGACAGAATGGGGGATGCCTGGCTCGAGAGCAGTACATGTGGCAAAGATCTTGGAGTCCTCGTGGACAACAAGTTAAACATGAGCCAATAATGTGATGTGGCGGCAAAAAAAGCCAATGGGATTTTGGCCGGCATCAATCGGAGCATAGTGTCTAGATCTAAGGAAGTCATGCTCCCCATGCTCTATTCTGCCTTGGTTTAGACCACACATGGAATCACATTGTGTCCAATTCTGGGCATCACAATTGAAGGGAGATGTTGACAAGCTGGAATGTGTCCAGAGGAGGGCGACTCAAATGATCAAGGCTCTGGAGAACAAGTCCTATGAGGAGCGGCTTAAGGAGCTGGGCATGTTTAGCCTGAAGAAGAGAAGGCTGAGAGGAGACATGATGAGAGCCATGTATAAATATGTGAGAGGAAGCCACAGGGAGGAGGAGGGAGCAAGCTTGTTTTCTGCTTCCCTGGAGACTAAGACGCAAGGGAGGAATGGCTTCAAACTGCAAGAGAGGAGATTCCATCTGAACACGAGGAAGAACTTCCTGACTTTTGAGAGCCGTTCAGCAGTGGAACTCTCTGCCCCGGAGTGTGGTGGAGGCTCCTTCATTGGAAGCTTTTAAACAGAGACTGGATTGCCATCTGTCAGGGGTGATTTGAATGCAACATTCCTGCTTCTTGGCAGAATGGGGTTGGACTGGATGATGGCCCAGGAGGTCTCTTCCAACTCTTTGATTTGATTCATTTGATTCATTTGAAGCCACAGGGAGGAGGAGGAGGGAGTAAGCTTCCTTTCTGCTTCCCTGGAGACTAGGACGCAAGGGAAGAATGGCTTCAAAACTACAAGAGAAGAGATTCCATCTGAACATGAGGAAGAACTTCCTGACTGTGAGAGCCGTTCAGCAGTGGAACTCTCTGCCCCGGAGTGTGGTGGAGGCTCCTTCTTTGGAAGCTTTGAAACAGAGGCTGGATGGCCATCTGTCAGAGGCTGGATGGCCTCTGGACACATTCCAGCTTGTCAATATCTCTCTTGAATTGTGGTGCCCAGAATTGGACACAATATTCCAGGTAAAGTGGTCTAACCAAGGCGGAATACAGCATGGGGAGCAGGACTTCCCTAGATCTAGACACTTGGCTCCTCCTATTGATGCAGGCCAACATCCCATTGGCTTTTTTTCCCGCCACATCACATTCCTGGCTCATGTTTAACTTCCTCCCCACGAGGACTCCAAGATCTTTTCCACACGTCCTGCTCTCGAGACAGGCCTCATCATCCCCCATTCTGTCTCTTTGCATTTCATTTTTTTTCTGCCCAAGTGGAGTCTCTTGCATTTGTCCCTGTTGAACTTCATTTTGTTAGTTTTGGCCATTCATCTCTCTAATCTGTCAATATCCCTTTGAGTCCTGCTCCCGTCCTCTGGAGTCTTGCTCTCCCTCCCAATTTGGTGTCGTCTGCAAACTTGATGATCCTGCCTTCTCGCCCTTCATCTCAGTCATTGCCTCTGCCTATCCCCACGCTCCCCACCTGTGGGCTCTCCACACACACGCTCACACACATCCCTTCCACCAAAGTGGGACTGGCAGGAATGGCTCGGAAGTGGATGGAGGGGGACTCCATATCCCATCTTTGCCAACAAGCATGCTCAGAGGTAATAAGGGGCATGCGCCAAAAACATCTGGAGGGAGAGAGACCCAAATGGCACGGGGGACCCTCCACTCAATGCAAGAGTTCGCTTCATAGGGACCAGAGCCTTGTGGACTGCAAAAGGAAGATGTTGATAAACTGGAATGAGTCCCGAGGTGACTCAAAGGATCAAGGTCTGGAAAACAAGCCCTATGAGGAGCGGCTTAAAGACCTGGGCATGTTTAGCTTGCAGAAGAGAAGGCTGAGAGGCGACATACACGAGGGCCAGGGATCAAGAGGAGAGGGGAATATGTCCCAGGCTTCCTTTCTGCTGCCCTGGAGACTAGGACGCAATAAAGGAATGGCTTCAAACTACAGGAAAGGAAGGAGATTGCACCTGAACATAAGGAAGAACTTCCTGGCTGTGTGTGAGAGAGAGAGCTGTTCACCAGTGGAACTCTCTCACTGCCTCGGAGTGTGGTGGAGGCTCCTTCCTTGGAGGCTTTGAAACAGAGGCTGGATGGCCATCTGTCAGGGGGGCTTTGAATGCAATTGTCCTGCTTCTGGGCAGAATGGGGTTGGACTGGATGGCCCAGCAGGTCTCTTCCAACTCTAGGATTCGATGAAAAGGCAAAAGTGCCCAGAATTCCCGAGAGTTGCACCAGGCACATTTGGACATCGGGGGGAGTGAGGGGTCTAGATCAGATTTTCTCAACCTGGGGATCGGGACCCCTGAGGGGGTCACGAAGGGGTGTCAGAGGGGTCGCCAAAGACCATCAGAAAACACAGCATTTTCGGTTGATCATGGTGGCTCCATGTGGGAAGTTTGGCCCAATTCTATCATTGGTGGAGTTCAGAACACTCCTTGATTGTAGGTGAACTATAAATCCCAGTATCTACAACTCCCAAATGTCAAAGTATATTTTCCCCAAACCCCATCAGTATTCAAATTTGGGCATATTGGGTATCCGTGCCAAGTTTTGGTCCAGATCCATCATTGTTTGAGCCCACAGTGTTCTCTGGATGTAGGCGAACTACAACTCCCAAACTCAAGGTCAATGCCCACCAAACCCTTCCAGTATTTTCTGTTGGCCATGGGAGTTCTCTGTGCCAACTTTGGTTCAATTCCATTGTTGGTGGGGTTCAGAATGCTCTTTGTTTACATGTTAACTATAAATCCCAGCAACTACAAACTCCCAAATGACAAAATCAAATCCCCCCGCCAAATTTGCTCCAGTGAATGAAAATACATCCTGCAGACCATTATTTACATGGCGATTCATAATGTTAGGGTTAGGGTTGGGGGTCACCACGACATGAAGAACTGTATGTTATGGTGGGTTATGGTTGGGGGTCACCACAACATGAGGAACTGTATGTTATGGTGGGTTATGGTTGGGGGTCACCACAACATGAGGAACTGTATGTTATGGCGGGTTATGGTTGGTGGTCACCACAACATGAGGAACTGTATGTTATGGTGGGTTATGGTTGGGGGTCACCACAACATGAGGAACTGTATGTTATGGTGGGTTATGGTTGGGGGTCACCACAACATGAGGAACTGTATGTTATGGTGGGTTATGGTTGGGGGTCACCACAACATGAGGAACTGTATGTTATGGTGGGTTATGGTTGGGGGTCACCACAACATGAGGAACATGAGGGTCGCAGCATTAGGAAGGTTGAGAACCACTGGTCTAGATGGAGTGCCTCCTTCTCCCCCCCTTTAACCCCACCCCCCACCCCCCAAAGCTCACCTGACGGGGTTCCTTGCAGCGTCGGGATCCAGAGCGGTGACCACGCCCACCAGAGCCCCCACCAGAGTGTCCTCCTGCACCTCCATCAGGCCGTCGGGGGGCCGGAACTCGGGGGGCTCGTCCACGTCCAGCACGGTGACCCTCACGATGGCCTGGTCCCGGAAGGTGCCCAGGTCCACAAAGCGGGGGTCCCCAAACTTGTTGAGGGCCTCCACCACCACCGTGTGCACCTCCTGCGCCTCGAAGTTCAGCGGCTGCAAGGGAGGGGAAGAAGGGGGAGGCAGGTTCAGCTTGAGACCCCCTTTGGCCTCTGGGGCCCCCAAGACCCTCTCCCCCCTCCCCCCCCCACAGGGCCACCTTGACCACCAGCAGGCCAACCTCCTTCCCATGTGCACCCATTGGCCCCACATCCCAAGGAGAGCACTGGCCCCACACCTTCTGCACCGAGATGAGGGCCTCCTGCGTGTCGCTATCGGTGGCCACCCGGAAGGCGCCCAGCCCCTCCTCGTCCTTGATCTGGTAGGTCATGTCCGTGTTCTCTCCCACGTCCGAGTCCTCGGCCTTCACCCGGCCGATGAGCGTGCCCACGGGGGCCGTCTCCACCACGCTGAACTGGTACATCTCTGGACAAAGAGAGCAGAGGTTGGAGATGAGGGGGGCAGATGACACCAGATCCATGGCAATGAAGGGGGCACCCCCCACATTAAGAGCAGCCCAAGACTTGTGTTCCCCGCACCATAATGTCTCCAAGGAATCCCCATCCTTTCCTAGAGTGCATCCACACTGCAGAATGAAGGCAGTTTGGCACCACTTCGACTCACATGGTGAGTTATGGAATCTTGGGACATGTCGTTCGAGGGGCCACCACTGAGAAGGCCCAGTTTTTTGTCCCTACCAGTTGCTTGCAAAAGGGGATGGGACTGTAACCAGTACCTCCCGTGATGATCTTAGGATTTTAGATGACAGTGTAGCTGGGGCCCAAGATAACCACCTCCTGGAAGTCTTTATATATTAATGTTAGGCTCATAGACTCCTGGAGTCCTCTCAGCTGCAGATACAATGGAAGGAAGCTTCTTGGGGAGAGCTTTGAGCCCAGGGAAATGGACTTTTGGGAAGCTTTCACACATCAGCACATCTTACTGCCTATTCCAGGGAAAACCAGCTGATCCCTAATCCATCTAAAACACAGACACGTCCTTTTCACCTTAAGAACAGACAAGCATCCTGAGCGCTGGGAAGGAATCCCACTGGAGCATTGCAGCACACCCAACTACCTGGGGGTCACTCTGGACCGTGCCCTGACCTACAAGAAGCACTGCCTGAACATCAAGCAAAAAGTGGGTGCTAGAAACAACATCATACGAAAGCTGACTGGCACAACCTGGGGATCACAACCAGATACAGTGAAGACATCTGCCCTTGCGCTATGCTACTCTGCTGCTGAGTATGCATGCCCAGTGTGGAACACATCTCACCACGCTAAAACAGTGGATGTGGCTCTGAATGAGACATGCCGCATTATCATGGAGTGTCTGCGCCCCGCACCACTGGAGAAACTACACTGCTTAGCCGGTATTGCACCACCTGACATCCGCCGGGAAGTAGCAGCCAATAGTGAAAGGACCAAGGCAGAGACATCTCCAGCCCATCCCCGGTTTGGGTATCAGTCAGCACGTCAATGACTTAAATCTAGAAACAGTTTTCTAAGATCTACAGAGACACTTCCTGGAACACCTCAGCAAGCGAGAGTCCAAAAGTGGCAGCCTCAAACTCAGAACCTCATTCTGTGGGTGATACCAGATGAGAGACTCCCCCCTGGGCACACAGAGGACTGGGCGACTTGGAAGGCGCTGAACAGACTGCGCTCTGGCACCACGAGATGCAGAGCCAACCTCAAGAAATGGGGCCACAAAGTGGAATCCTCGGCATGCGAGTGTGGAGAGGAGCAAACCACTGACCACCTGCTGCAATGCACCCTGAGCCCTGCCACATGCACAAGGGAGGACCTCCTTGCGGCAACACCAGAGGCACTCCACGGGGCCAGAGACTGGTCAAAGGACATTTAATCAACTACCAAACTCACAAATGTTGTATTTTGTCTGTCTGTTTGTTTTGTTCTGTTAGAAATGTAATACAATTGTTTGGTTGCCTGACATGATAAATAAATAAATAAATAAATAAATTGCTGGTTGGAAGAGACCCCAAGGGTCATCTATCCCACCTTATTCTGCCATATGCAGAAAGACCTGCTATCAGCAAAATAGGTCATTAACTCATTGAGAATCCAGCTGAAGGAGCTGATTGGCATCTTTGGAGATCCAACAGGTGGGCATCATTGCCACCACCACCAACCCATGGCATGTGAGCCAAGGAGAAGCATCCTGCCTACGACCGAGAGGAGTTGGCAGTGCAGGTGATGATGCCACGTTGCCTTCCCACACTTTGGCAAGACCCCCCCCCCCACCTCCCACCCCCATTCCATGCCCAGGGCCCCAATCTCACTCTGTGGGAATCGCGGAGGGTTGTCGTTGACGTCGGTGATGACGATGGTGACAGTGGTGGAGCCCGAGAGACCGCCCAGCTGCCCAGCCATGTCTGTGGCCCGGACCACCACCTCATAGCGGTCCTGCGTCTCCCGGTCCAGGTTGGCCACCGCCGTCCGGATGATCCCTGCAGGAGATATAGAAGGGAAACCTGTTGGGGAACTCACCATCACATAGAATTATAGAATCAAAGAGTGGGAAGAGACCTCCTGGGCCATCATCCAGTCCAACCCCATTCTGCCAAGAAGCAGGAATATTGCATTCAAAGCACCCCTGACAGATGGCCATCCAGCCTCTGTTTAAAAGCTTCCAAAGAAGGAGCCTCCACCACACTCCCTCTGGGGCAGAGAGTTCCACTGCTGAACGGCTCTCACAGTCAGGAAGTTCTTCCTAATGTTCAGATGGAATCTCCTCTCCATCTGCGCTTGTGCCCTCAATGGTTTGTCTGAATGTCCTGCGTTTGCTCTCATCCTTCCGGTCAGTTTTATGATGACCACCACCCCTACCCCCGAAATTAACACTGGCATGGATCATTGTCTATCTTCTAGGAAGGTAGTTGTGCTATGCAAACATTATAAAAGAGGGCTCTCCTCCTTTGTTCCCCAGTCGCTGTCTCGTCCAGTCCAGTCCAGACCCAATTCTTGCTTACAGAATCATAGAATCATAGAATCAAAGAGTTGGAAGAGACCTCATAGGCCATCCAGTCCAACCCCATTCTAACAAGAAGCAGGAAAATCACATTCAAAGCACCCCCAACAGATGGCCATCCAGCCTCTGCTTCAAAGCCACCAAAGAAGGAGCCTCCACCACACTTTGCAGCAGAGAGTTCCGATGCTGAACAGCTCTCACAGTCAGGAAGTTCTTCCTCATGTTCAGATGGGATCTCCTCTCTTGTAGTTTGAAGCCATGGCTCCATTGCATCCTAGTTTCCAGGGCTGCAGAAAACAAAACTGCTCCCTCCTCCCTGTGACTTCCCTGACAGGGACATGATAGCCTCACATGGTTATCATGTCTCATCTCAGTCTTCTCTTCTGCAGGCTAAACATGCCCAGCTCTTTAAGCCGCTCCTCATAGGGCTTGTTCTCCAAACAGACCCTTGGTCATTTGAGTCGCCCTCCTCTGGACACATTCCAGCTTAGAGTCAACATCTCCTTTCAATTGTTATATTATTCTGAATCCTCTTCGGGGTGAGAAGGGCAGCATATAAAGGTCGTAAATAAATAAATAAATAAATAAATAAATAAATAAGAGCCGTTACTGAAGCAGAAACAACTGTCTGAAGCCACTTAATTGGATGATAGGAAGGAAATTGGCCAGCCAATTGCACTGATCTCTGCTGCCTGCCCCTGCGAAGTCCCTCCCCAAAACACAGACATATAGTAAGTAAGTAAGTAAGTAAGATCATTACCAAAAATCCACTTCCACACCACCTCCTGAAATGTTTGAAAAGAATGCTGGGCCCCACGCTTAAAATACACAACGAATGCTCTACCCTACACTCAGAGGCGGCCCTAGGTAATTTTCAACTGTAAGCAAACAGCATTTTGCCCCCCCCCCCCCAACCAATCACTGATATATATTTTCTGTTCGTCGTGGGAGTTCTGTGTGCCATATTTGGTTCAATTCCATCATTGGTGGAGTTCAGAATGCTCTTTGATTGTAGGTGAACTATACATCCCAGTAACTACAACCCGCATATGTCAAGGTCTATTTTCCCCCAAGAGCGCCTCAAGAGCGCCCCTGGGCAAAATCAACTATACTGCAAATGCTTACTTTGCGTAATGGGTTGAGCCGCCACTGCCTACACTTGAACTTGGGGCCCTGGGCATGTAATGGGGGGTGTGGGTGTGGCTGGGTGGGGGTCTTGCCAAAGTGTGGGAAGTCAACGTGGCATCATCACCTGCACTGCCAACTTCTTTCGGTTGCAGACAGGATGCTTCTCCTTGGCTCACATGCCATGGGTTGTTGGTGGTGGCAATGATGCCCACCTGTTGGATCTCCAAAGATGCCAATCAGGCCCCTTCAGCTGGATTCTCAATGAGTTAATGACGCGCCTTTCTCTTGGCACATTTCTCTCTTCCGCCCTCCATTCGTGCCTCTTCAAATTCTGCAGCACTGCTGGTCACAGCTGACCTCCAGCTGGAGCGCTCAAGGGCCAGGGCTTCCCATCTGTTTTTAAATTGTGTTAGATTTTAGCCTGTTCTTGTAAGCCGCTCCGAGCCCCAGGGGAGTGGCGGCATAGAAGTTTGAATAATAAATAAATAAATGTGATGAACGCAGGCTTCCCACATTTTAAGTGTAGCACGCATGACTTGATGAATGCAAAGCTGGGGTGAAAATGGCTGGAAGAAACATTCACGACCTCAGATATGCAGATGACACCACTCTGATGGCCGAAAGCGAGGAGGAGCTGAGGAGTCTTCTAATCAAGGTGAAAGGAGAAAGCGCAAAAGCCGGGTTGCAGCTAAACATTCAAAAAAACCAAGATTATGGCAACAAGAATGATTGACAACTGGGAAATAGAGGGAGAAAATGTGGAGGCCGTGACAGACTTTGTATTTCTAGGCGCAAAGATGAGCGCAGAAGCAGACTGTGGCCAGGAAATCAGGAGACGCTTCCTTCTTGGGAGGAGAGCCATGTCCAGTGTGAAGAGTAGAGACATCAGACTGGCAACCAAGATCCATTGCCTAGTCCAAGGCATGGTCTTCCCTGTAGTCACCTACGGAGGTGAGAGCTGGACCTGAGGGAAGGCTGAGCCAAGGAAGAGAGATGCTTTTGAGCTGTGGTGTTGGAGGAAAGTGCTGAGAGTGCCTTGGACCGCGAGAAGATCCAACCAGTCCATCCTCCAGGAAAGAAAGCCCGGCTGCTCATTGGAGGGAAGGAGACTAGAGACAAAGTTGAAGTCCTTTGATCACATCATGAGGAGACAGCAAAGCCTAGAGAAGGGAATGATGCTGGGGAAAGTGGAAGGCAAAAGGAAGAGGGGCCGACCAAGGGCAAGATGGATGGATGGCATCCTTGAAGTGACTGGACTGACCTTGAAGGAGCTGGGGGTGGTGACAGCTGACAGGGAGCTCTGGCGTGGGCTGGTCCATGAGGTCAGCTAGAGAAGGGAATGATGCTGGGGAAAGTGGAAGGCAAAAGGAAGAGGGGCCGACCAAGGGCAAGATGGATGGATGGCATCCTTGAAGTGACTGGACTGACCTTGAAGGAGCTGGGGGTGGTGACGGCTGACAGGGAGCTCTGGCGTGGGCTGGTCCATGAGGTCAGCTAGAGAAGACAATGATGCTGGGGAAAGTGGAAGGCAAAAGGAAGAGGGGCCGACCAAGGGCAAGATGGATGGATGGCATCCTTGAAGTGACTGGACTGACCTTGAAGGAGCTGGGGGTGGTGACGGCCGACAGGGAGCTCTGGCGTGGGCTGGTCCATGAGGTCAGCTAGAGAAGGGAATGATGCTGGGGAAAGTGGAAGGCAAAAGGAAGAGGGGCCGACCAAGGGCAAGGTGGATGGATGGCATCCTTGAAGTGACTAGACTGACCTTGAAGGAGCTGGGGGTGGTGACGGCCGACAGGGAGCTCTGGCGTGGGCTGGTCCATGAGGTCACGAAGAGTCGGAGACGACTGAACGAATGAACAACAACACTCAGTGGAATTTAGTAAATGTGATGAAGTGGCGAGTCACCTGTACCTGTGTGACGCTTTTGCACATGCTTTCGTGAGTATTAATTCAGCCAGTGAATGTGGTGTGTTTTGTTTTGATGTGGCGTCCTGCACGCCTTCTGCCTCCGTGCAGCCTTGATGGAGGGGTGCTGTGATCCGCTGCTTTGATAAGCTTAGCTCTGCCTGTTTTTGTCCTTTCCGAATGCAAACTCCTAATTTTTATCCCTCCGCTAGTGCTCGTTCCCTTGTGTTTTGACTCTGCTAATGTGATGCTAATGAAAGGTTAAACTTCTTCAAAGGAATGTGTCTTGCGCCTGGACTGACAGCCAGAGACCTTTCCCCATTTCAGCCCAGCTGAAGAGAGACCCGCTGGCCAGTAAATGGCAGCCAAGCCAAGGAGACCCTCCTCCCATTGCAAGCCCACTGCCGTCAGGTGGCAAGAGGGGACAAATCGGTCTATGCCACGTGCTTTATACGAGGGTTGAATGAAAAGTAATGCCTCCACCTTCGTTACTTGGGTTTGGAGGGGAATATTTTAATATTCAGCAAAGGACAAGAGGGATCCTCTCACCTCTGCAGGAGTCTACCATTGTATACCATGCAGCTGTGGAGAAGAAGTCTACAGAGAGACCACCAAACGCAGCAGCAGCATCACCCAAACACGAATCAAGGAACATGAAAGGCACTGCAGACTCCTTCAACCAGAGAAGTCAGCCAGAGCAGAGCACCTGATGAACCAGCCTGGACACAGCATATGATTTGAGAACACAGAAAAGCTGGACCACACCAACAACCACCACGTCAGACTACACAGAGAAGCCATTGAAATCCACAAGCATGTGGACAATGTCAACAGAAAGGAAGAGACCATGAAAATGAACAAAATGTGGCTGCCAGTATTAAAAAAAACCTCTAAAATTACAACAGCACAACAACAGAGAGGAAACAAACAAGGACATCTAATCACCTCTCAGCAAAAGATTGCTCCAGGCACTGCCAGGCCATCAAATGCTAATCAAGGTGGTCAGTTGAAACATTCACACCTAGCTCCAGCAGACAAGAGTCCTTTGTCTCACCCTGGTCATTCCACAGATATATAAACCCTTTTTCCTAGTTCCAACAGACCTCACTACCTCTGAGGATGCTTGCCATAGATGCAGGCAAAATGTCAGGAGAGAATGCCTCTAGACCATGGCCATACAGCCCGAAAAAACCTACAACAACCCAGTAATTCCGGCCATGAAAGCCTTCGACAATACATTAAACAAGGACATCTAATCACCTCTCAACAAAAGATTGCTCCAGGCACTGCCAGGCTATCAAATGCTAATCAAGGTGGTCAGTTGAAACATTCCCACCTAGCTCCAGCAGACAAGAGTCCTTTGTCTTACCCTGGTCATTCCACAGATATATAAACCCTTTTTCCTAGTTCCAACAGACCTCACTACCTCTGAGGATGCTTGCCATAGATGCAGGCAAAATGTCAGGAGAGAATGCCTCTAGACCATGGCCATACAGCCCGAAAAAACCTACAACAACCCAGTGATTCCGGCCATGAAAGCCTTCGACAATACATTAAACAAGAACCTCTCAACAAAAGATTGCTCCAGGCACTGCCAGGCCATCAAATGCTAATCAAGGTGGTCAGTTGAAACATTCACACCGAGCTCCAGCAGACAAGAGTCCTTTGTCTCACCCTGGTCATCATTCCACAGATATATAAATCCTTTTTCCTAGTTCCAACAGACCTTACTACCTCAGAGGATGCTTGCCATAGATGCATTTTTTACAGTGCAGAGATGCAGGGCCAACAGCAAACCCATGGGTAGGGAGACCCAAGGGAAAGGGATCAGCTGGCCCGAGGAAGCCCCCTCCCAAACCTCTTCCAGCCCAGGAAGAGAACACCTTCACTCTGCTTATTTCCCCAGGTGGGAAGGTGTGTGTGTGTGTGTGTGTGTGTGCAAGGTGTGCCTATGAGTTTCCAACATTTGTGCCACAAGCAGAGTCCAAAGCACCCACAGAAGAGGGATAGAAGCCCCCCTCGTCAGCCACTGAGTAAAAGCACCAGGCAGACAATGGGTAGGTGGGTGGGCTTTTGAAGGGCTGAAGGTAAAGGAGACAGGGACCCCCCCCCCCATTATTCCCCCCCCCCCCCCCGCTGCAACACCACACGCAGATAATAATGTTCCAGAAGGAAGGGGAGCCAGCTGGGCCCGTTCCCCGATTTCGGGTTCCCGTCCTTCTTCCCGCCTGCTTCCTGGCGGAGAGGAGCAGCTGCTTGTTAAGGCGGCAGATCAAAGCCAAGAGAGCTCTTGCAGTGAACTTTCTGCCTTTACATCTATAAATAGCCGGCACCCTGAGAAGACGGGAGGGCTTTTCATGTTGGGGGAAGGAGGGGGCTGCCATGCTCGGCCCCAAAAGCACATGCTCCCCACAGGCAAAGAAAGGGGGGGGGGTTCAGATGTGTGCCTATGATGCACACACATACAAGTTAAACATGAGCCAACAATGTGATGTGGCAGCAAAAAAAGCCAATGGGATTTTGGCCTGCATCAATAGGAGCATAGTGTCTAGATCTAAGGAAGTAATGCTACCCATGCTCTATTCTGCTTTGGTTAGACCACACTTGGAATATTGTGTCCAATTCTGGGCACCACAATTCAAGAGAGATATTGACAAGCTGGAATGTGTCCAGAGGAGGGCGACTAAAATGATCAAGAGTCTGGAGAACAAGCCCTATGAGGAGCGGCTTAGAGAACTGGGCATGTTTAGCCTGAAGAAGAGAAGGCTGAGAGGAGATATGATAGCCATGTATAAATATGTGAGAGGAAGCCACAGGGAGGAGGAGGAGGGAGCAAGCTTGTTTTCTGCTTCCTTGGAGACTAGGACGCAAGGGAACAATGGCTTCAAACTACAAGAGAGAAGATTCCATCTGAACATGAGGAAGAACTTCCTGACTGTGAGAGCCGTTCAGCAGTGGAACTCTCTGCCCCGGAGTGTGGTGGAGGCTCCTTCTTTGGAGGCTTTTAAGCAGTGGCTGGATGGCCATCTGTCAGGGGTGATTTGAATGCAATATTCCTGCTTCTTGGCAGAATGGGGTTGGACTGGATGATGGCCCAGGAAGTCTCTTCCAACTCTTTGATTCTATGATTCTATGATTCTATCTGCCCTGGTGTTTTTGATGGGGAGGCAGGGGCGGCTCGTCCATTACGCGAAGTAAGCGGTCGCAGAACACTTTTTTTTTTGCCAGAGGCGCAAAGGCGCCTCTGTAAATTTATTTATTTATTTCCTGTCCTTGTATACCGCCGTTTCTCAGCCTAACTGGCGACTCAACGAGGTTTACAACAAAATATACAGTGCACAGTATACAATTAAAACCATAAAAACATAAAACACAATATTACACGTAAATCACAATCCAATACATCTCCTAACTAAAATCCTGGTCCAATTTCATCATCCATATTACCAATCCGTAATCAACACATTCATTGCACCGAATTAACCAAATGCCTGCTTGAACATCCAAGTTTTTAGTCTTCTTCGGAATACCATCAGCGAGGAGGCTGATCTTACCTCCATGGGAAGGGCGTTCCAGAGTCGAGGGGCCACCACAGAAAAGGCCCTGTCTCTCGTCCCCGCCAGCCGCACCTGTGAAGCAGGCGGGATAGAGAGCCCTCGACCGCCACTTGAGGAGCGCCCCCTCCGCTCACAACAGCCCTAGCAGTCCGGGGGGAGCCTCGGCTTTCTTGCCTCGCTGCCGGCCGATCCTCTTCCCAAAGGGGCCGGGCCCTTGAGCCTCGCCTCGCCCCTCTCGTTCCTGCTCCACCCGGCCACCGGGTGCGCGAGCAGAGCCGGTGCTCAATCGTTCTCCGCGTTCGATCCCTTCCCCATGACCGGCTCCCTTTCCTGATCCCCGGCGCTCCACCCACCTCCTCTCCTCTCCCCAATCCACGGGTGGGCCAAGGGGCGGAGCCGCCACGCCTGGCCCGCTTCGGGTCTGGAGGCGTGTCTGAAGACCCCAGCGTGCGCACCAAAAGAGAGAGAGAGAGAGCCCCTCCGGCTGGAGGTATCTCCCACCTCCGCTCCCTCCTTTGTTTTTGCGCCTACCTTCAGGAAAGGTGGGCATCTCCACCTCTCTCTCTCTCTCTCTCTCTCTCTCTCGGTCCCAATGGCTGAGGAGAAAGTCAGGAGAAGAGGTGACTTTGGGTGCATGCCTCCGGACCCAAAGTGGGCCAGGCAAGGGAGCAAGTGCGGCAAGTGTAGTAACTGGGATGTATAGTTCACCTACAATCAAAGAGCATTCTGAACTCCAAGGGGTGGAGCCGCCGTGCCTGGCCCGCTTCGGGTCCGGAGGCGTGTCTGAAGACCCCAGTGTGCGCACCAAAAGTCGCCTCTTCTCCTGACTTTCTCTTCAGCCATTGGGACCAAGAGAGAGAGAGAGAGAGAGAGAGAGAGAGAGCCCCTCCGGCTGGAGGTATCTCCCACCTCCGCTCCCTCCTTTGTTTTTGCGCCTACCTTCAGGAAAGGTGGGCATCTCCACCTCTCTCTCTCTCTCTCTCTCTCTCTTGGTCCCAATGACCGAGGAGAAAGTCAGGAGAAGAGGTGACTTTTGGTGCACATACCAGGGTCTTCAGGCACGCCTCCGAACCCAAAGCGGGCCAGACATGGGAGCAAGTGCAGCAAGTGTAGTTACTGGGATGTATAGTTCACCTACAATCTGAACTCCACCAGTGATGGAATTGAACCAAATATGGCACACAGAACTCCCACGACAAACAGAAAATATATATCAAAGATTGGTTGGGGGGGGAGGGCGCCAAAATACTGTTTGCTTACCGTCGAAAATTACCTAGGGCCGCCTCTATGGGGAGGTGATGCTGGGAAGCCCTGCAAGGGTCTCCCTTTGCTGCAAAGAGTCCTTCCAGCTCTCAGGACCTGCCATGCTTTCCTACTCATTGTGCATTATGATCTATCAGTGGTGTTCTCTGCATAGGATCCGTACTCAGGTGACACGCTGCACATGTCGCTATCGCATTCAGCACGTTGCCCAGTAAAAGCTGGACCGGTGTAATCCCTGTTGCAATCCAGAGCAGAGAACGAGGCCCTAAGAGAACTCTCCACCACACTTGGCTGTGAAAAACAATCCTTTTTTATTGAAGAAAAATGGTTACAAAATAAAGGGAAAATGCAAGTCAAAAGCCACAGCAAAATCAGAAAACATGAATTTAAATGGACAAAGCAAAACCAAAAGCCTCACTGGGAAATACTGGAACCTGTTAGCAATCCACTAACCGTACTTGATATCCTAGAAATCTTCCCAAACTATGGCCAGGGAACCGGGAGAACTGCCAAGGTCTTCATCAATTCTGAAACGATGCCTGAACTGAGACAGTCAGCCCGGCGTAAGGCAATTAAAGCTCAAGAATCGGTTCCGTGAACCGCCCTTCTTCTTTGAAGCCAATGTTTTTAATTCTTGAATTCGGGAGGATCGACGCAAACTGAGTGTTTTACTTCTGTCTTCCCAAATTTGGCCCCTTCTGTTGTCATTACAGTTAACAGGTGCAGAAGGGAGGGAAAGGTCAAGGCTTCCCTCTGAAACATTCTCATGAACTCTGGTACTTTCATTTTCCAAATCTACAGAAGTTCCTTCCTCACTAATTTCAGGAACATTGGCATTTTCCAAACCTACAGCAGTTTCTTCCTCACTAATTTCAGGAGCATTGGCATCAAAAGGTACATTTCCACTAGCATCAGTAAATATACTTTCATTAGCATCAGGAGGAACAAACAGAGAATCAGGTTCAAGTTCAAACTCAGGCTGAACCCCAACAATCCCATTAGCCAGGTGTTTAGAGATAACCTACTAGGTCTGGTTCAGGAAACTTTTTTTTTTAGGAAATAAAGCAGCTGATTCCTAATCCATCTAAAACACAAACATGTGCCTTTCACCTCAAGAACAGACAAGCATCCTGAGGATTACCTGGGAAGGAATCCCTTGGAGCATGGCAGCGCACCCAAATCCCAATCTCGCCACCAAAGTAGGAAAGAAACCAATAGCCAGACAACCAGAGATTGAGAACAACAACCTTCATGAACCTTTTACACCTACTGAATTGGACATGGCTCTCAACAAATGTAAGAATGGCAAAGCAGCTGGCCTGGATGATCTACGGATGGAACACATCAAGAACTTTGGTCCCAAAGCAAGGCGCTGGCTGCTGGAGCTGATGAACAACGGCACTGCATCCTGTCAGATCCCCAAAATCTGGAGGAAAGCAAGAGTCATCGCCATCTTGAAGCCAGGCAAAGACTGTAACGACCCAAAAAGCTACAGACCAATCTCCCTGTTGTGCCACCTCTACAAAGTTCTGGAGAGACTTATTTTGCATAGAATTATGGAAAAAATAGACCCATGTCTGATCCCACAGCAAGCTGGCTTCAGGAAAGGCAAAAGCTGCACATCGCAAGTGCTGAACCTGACTCAGCACATAGAAGATGGCTTTGAAAGGCAGCAGATCACAGGAGTTGTCTTTCTAGACCTGTCAGCGGCTTATGAGACTGTGAACCACCTCCTCCTCCTGAGGAAAATGTATAATATCACAAAGGACGACCACCTCACCCGCCTCATAGGAAACCTGCTACCAAACAGGAGCTTTTTTGTTGAGTTCCAGGGCCAGAGAAGCAGATGGCGGAAACAGAAGAACGGCCTGCCTCAGGGGAGCGTGCTTGCTCCATCCATGTTCAACATCTACACAAATGACCAGCCACTGCCAGAAGGGACAGAGAGATTCATCTATGCTGATGATCGTGCCATCACCGCTCAAGCAGGGAGCTTTGAGATGGTTGAACAGAAGCTCTCTGAAGCTCTAGGTGCTCTTACTGCCTATTACAGGGAAAACCAACTGATCCCTAATCCATCTAAAACACAGACATGCGCCTTTCACCTTAAGAACAGACAAGCATCCCGAGCTCTGAGGATTATTACCTGGGAAGGAATCCCACTGGAGCATTGCAGCACACCCAAATCCCTGGGAGTCACTCTGGACCGTGCTCTGACCTACAAGAAGCACCGCCTGAACATCAAGCAAAAAGTGGGTGCTAGGAACAATATTATACGAAAGCTGACTGGCACAACCTGGGGATCACAACCAGACACAGTGAAGACATCTGCCCTTGCGCTATGGTACTCTGCTGCTGAGTATGCATGCCCAGTGTGGAACACATCTCACCACGCTAAAACAGTGGATGTGGCTCTTAATGAGTCTGCACCCTACACCACTGGAGAAATTACACTGCTTAGCCGGTATTTCACCACCTGACATCCGCAGGGAAGTAGCAGCCAAGAGTGAAAGGACCAAGGCAGAGACATCTCCAGCCCATAAATATTTCCAGGAAGTCTTTACTATTCTCAGTCTTTTTTCCAGGGAAAGAAGGAGATGTGGGAATGGGACTCATGCCTGAATGGCTTCTTACTTTACTTAGACAATCTCTTGGAGCTCAAGGATGATTGTCTTCCAGATGTGATGTCTTGGCGATGGGTCCGTAGGTGGATGTAGAGCCCCATTCTGGATCTGCATCTTCTCCCACAGTGAGGACATCGGTTTCCTGGTGGAAGGTGGTCCCGGTCAGGGTTGGCTTGATGCACCTTCCTCTTGATATGTTTCTCCCTTTCACCCTCCATTCATGCCTCTTCAAATTCCGCAGCACTGCTGGTCACAGCTGACCTCCAGTTAGAGCACTCAAGGACAAGGGCTTCCCCGTTTTCTCTTGGTATCTATGCCAGTTTTTGAGGTTGGCTTTAAGCCCATCTTTGAATCTCTTTTCCTGTTGGCCAACATTCCGTTTTCGTAGAATCAAAGAGTTGGAAGAGACCTCGTGGGCCATCTAGTCCAACCCCATTCTGCCAAGAAGCAGGAATATTACATTCAAAGCACCCCTGACAGATGGCCATCCAGCCTCTGCTTAAAAGCCTCCAAAGAAGGAGCCTCCACCACACTCCGGGGCAGAGAGTTCCACTGCTGAACAGCTCTCACAGTCAGGAAGTTCTTCCTCATGTTCAGGTGGAATCCGTTCTTGAGTTTGGAGTAGAGTAACTGCTTTGTGAGACGGTGATCTTTGGGCATTCGGACAACATGGCTGATCCAGCAGAGGTGATGTTGGAGGACCATCGCTTCAATGCTGGTGGTCTTTGCTTCTTCCCCACGTTGACATTTGTCCGCCTGTCTTCCCAAGAGATTTGCAGGATTTTTTTTGGAGGCAATGCTGATGGAATCGTTCTAGGAGTTGAGTGTGACGTCTGTAGACAGTCCACGTTTTGCAGGCGTATAGCAGGGGTTTGTAAACAAGCCCCTTGGTCTCCCTACGGATGTCCCGGTCCTCAAACACGCCCTGCTTCATTCAGAAAAATGCTGCACTCACAGAGCTCAGGCGGTGTTGTATTTCAGTGTAAAATGTTGACGTCTGTAGACAGTCCATGTTTCACAGGCGTATAGCAGGGTTGGGAAGACAATAGCTTTGTAAACAAGCCCCTTGGTCTCCCTACGGATGTCCCGGTCCTCAAACACGCCCTGCTTCATTCAGAAAAATGCTGCACTCACAGAGCTCAGGCAGTGTTGTATTTCAGTGTAAAATGTTGACGTCTGTAGACAGTCCATGTTTCCCAGGTGTATGGCAGGGTTGGGAGGACAATAGCTTTGTAAACAAGCCCCTTGGTCTCCCTACGGATGTCCCGGCCCTCAAATAAACCGTGCTTCATTCAGAACAAATGATGCACTCGCAGAGCTCAGGCGGTGTTGTATTTCAGTGTAAAATGTTGACGTCTGTAGACAGTCCATGTCTTGCAGGCATATAGCAGGGTTGGGAGGACAATAGCTTTATGAACAAGCACCTTGGTCTCCCTATGGATGTCCCGGTCCTCAAACACACCCTGCTTCATTCAGAAAAATGCTGCACTCACAGAGCTCAGGCGGTGTTGTATTTCAGTGTCAATGTTGACTTTTGTGGAGGGGGTGGCTGCCAAGGGAGCGGAAATGGTCAACATTGTCTAGCATTACACCATCAAGCTGTATTTCATAGAATCAAAGAATCCTAGAGTTGGAAGAGACCTCATGGGCCATCCAGTCCAACCCCATTCTGCCAAGAAGCAGGGATATTGCATTCAAATCACCCCTGACAGATGGCCATCCTGCCCCTGTTTAAAAGCCTCCAAAGAAGGAGCCTCCACCACACTCCGGGGCAGAGAGTTCCACTGCTGAACGGCTCTCACAGTCAGGAAGTTCTTCCTCATGTTCAGGTGGATTCTCCTCTCTTGAAGTTTGATTTCTGGCATTGGAAGAGCATTTTGGTCTTCTCGATGTTCAATGAGAGGCCGAGCTTCTCGTCTGCTTCTGTGAAGATGTTTCGAGTGGCTTGCAGGTCTTCTTCTGAATGCGCACAGACGACATTGGCGTCACCAATGCGAGAAAAAGTGTGGGAAGTACAATAGGGACAGGGATGCTTGACAAAGGCATAAATCAATGTTGTGACATTGCAAAAGTCCCCGAGTTCCCACAACGATGGCGAGCGGGGAGCGTTCTCCTCGTACCTGTTCCTTTCAAAGAAAGCTCTTCCACTTCAAGGGAAGGTCTTTCTGAGAGAGAAGGGCCAGCCTTTGGCACCTTTGGCTCCTCCGGCCGTGTGCTTGCCTTGCTCTGGGCTTTTGCTGAAGGGGAGCCTGCGAGGAAAGAGCTCCAGGAAGTGCCCGCCCAGGTATTGCAGCTCAGGTGGGAGCCTGCCTACCTGCCAGCATGCTTGCCTTCCTTCCTTCCTTCCTTTCCCTCTTCCCTTCCCTTCCTTTCCTTCCCTTCCCAGTTTTAATGACACATTTTAAACTTTCACTCTACGTCTAACTTTTGTTTTTGTGTATTTTAATATGCATTTTATGGAAATATGTTTTAATATGCATATTCTACAGAGTGCATTTAAATGATTGTGTGTTTGGATTTTGTGCTTTAGCAGTGTTATACGCTGCCTCGAGCCATGAGCAGAGGCAGGGAAGAAATAAGATTATTATTATCATCATCATCATCATCATCATCATTCCTATCTTCCTTCCTTCCTTCCTTCTTCTCCTTCTCTTCCTCTACTTCCTCCCTCCTATTCCCTTCCTTCCTCCTTTCTTTCCTCCCCCATCCCTCCTTCCTTTCCTTTCCCTTCACTTTCTTCCTTCTTCCCTATCCTTTCCTCCCCCTTCCTTTTCTTCCTTTCTTCTTTCCCCTTAACTTCCTTTCTTCCTCACCCTCCTTCCCTCCTTCCACCCCATTACTTCCTTCCTCCCCCTTCCTCTCCTTTCCTTCCTTTTCCCCTCTCCCTCCCTCTACTTCTTCCCTCCCCTTCCTTCCTTCCTTCCTTCCTTCCTTCCTTCCTTCCTTCCTTCCTTCCTTCTTTCCTCCCCTTCCTCCCCCTTCATTTCCTTCCTTTTTCCCTCTCCCTCCCTCCTCCTCCTTCCTTTCTTCCTCCCCCTTCACTTCCTTCCTTCCCCCCTTCCCCTCTTTCCCTCCTTCCTCCCCATCACTTCCTTCTTTCCTATTCCTTTCTTCATCCCTTCCTTTCCTTTCCTTTCTCTCCTTCTCCTCCTCTTCCCCTCCTTCCTCTTCATTTCCTTCCTTCCCCTTCCCCTTCACCTCCTTCCTTTCTTCTTTCCTTCCTTTTCCCCTCTCCCTCCCTCTACTTCTTCCCTCCCCTTCATTCCTTCCTTCCTCCTTGCCTCCCCCTTCCTCTCCTTCCTCCCCCTTCATTTCCTTCCTTTTTCCCTCTCCCTTCCTCCTTCCTCCTCCTTCCTTTCTTCCCCCCCCTTCACTTCCTTCCTTCCTTCCTTCCTTCCTTCCTTCCTTCCTTCCTTCCTTCCTTCCTTCCTTCCCCCTTCCCCTCCTTGCTCCCCATCACTTCCTTCTTCCCTATTCCTGTCTTCCTCCCTTCCTTTCCTTTCCTTTCCTTTCCCTTCCCTCCCTCTCCTCCCCTTACCCTCCTTCCCCTTCATTTCCTTCCTTCCCCTTCCCCTTCACCTCCTTCTTCCCTCTCCCTTCCCTCCATCCCTTCCTTCCTCCCTCCCCTTCACTTCCTTTCTTCTTCCCTCTCCCTTCCCCTTCCTTCCTCCCTCCCTCTCCCCTCCTGCTTGGACCACAATCTAAGGGAGGACTGGAAGTCGGTCCCTGACCCCTCACCCATCATCCATCCAGGAAGGGTCAATATGGCCGTGGCCCAAAGGGACCTGCTCCTGGCCAGTTCAGGTCCCAGCAGAGGAAAGGAAAGCCACCCCAAGAGGAACACGCCAGCAAGAACCACCTGCCTGCCTGCGCCCAGAGGGTCAAGAGGAAGGGCTGCAAATGAGTCAAGATGCACAAACAGGCCAATGGGTTGTGGTAGGTTTTTTTGGCCTATATGCAGGGGTGGCTCAACCCATTACGCAAAGTAAGCCTTTGCAGTAGAGTTGATGTTGCCCAGGGTGGGCGCTCTTGGGGCGCTCTTGGGGGAAAATAGACCTTGACATATGCGAGTTGTAGTTACTGGGATGTATAGTTCACCTACAATCAAAGAGCATTCTGAACTCCACCAATGATGGAATTGGACCAAAGATGGCACACAGAACTCCCACGACAAACAGAATATATATATTGTCGAAGGCTTTCATGGCTGGAATCACTAGGTTCTTGTGGGTTTTTTTGGGCTATAGGGCCATGTTCTAGAGGCATTTCTCCTGACGTTTCGCCTGCATCTATGGCAAGCATCCTCAGAGGTGTGAGGATGCTTGCCATAGACCTCTGAGGATGCTTGCCATAGATGCAGGCGAAACGTCAGGAGAAATGCCTCTAGAACATGGCTCTATAGCCCGAAAAAACCCACAAGAACCTAGAATATATATATATCAGTGATTGGTTTGGGGGGGTGGGGGGCGGCCAAAATACTGTTTGCTTACCATTGAAAATTCCCTAGGGCTGCCTCTCCCTATATGTCCATGTTCTAGAGCAGTGGTTCTCAACCTTGCTAATGCCGTGACCCCTTAATGCAGTTCCCTATGTTGTGGTGACCCCCAACCATAACATTGTTTTCGTTGCTCCTTGATACTTGTCATTTTACTACTGTCATAAATCATAATGTAAATATCCGATATGCAGGATGTATTTTCATTCACTGGACTAAATTGAGCACAAATACCCAATATGCCCAAATGTGAATGCTAGTGGGGTTGGGGGGGGGGGAGGAGGATTGATTTTCTAATTTGGGAGTTGTAGTTGCTGGGATTTATAGTTCACCTATAATCAAAGAGCACTCCGAACTCCACCAGCAATAGATTTAAAGCAAATTTGGCACACGGAACTCCCATGACCAACAGAAAACCCTGGAAGGGTTTCGGGGGCATTGACCTTGAGTTTGGGAGTTGTAGTTCTCCTATATCCAGAGGAGTACTGTGGATTCATGCAGTGATGGATCTGGACAAAACTTGGCACGAATACTCAATATGCCCAAATGTGAACACCGGTGGAGTCTGGGGAAAATAGACCTTGACATTTGGGAGTTGTAGTTGTTGGGATTTATAGTTCACCTGCAATCAAAGAGCATTCTGAACTCGACCACCAATAGAATTGGGTCAAACTTCCCACACAGAATCCCAATGACCAACAGAAAATACTGTTTTCTGATGGTCTTTGGCGACCCCTTTGACACCCCCTCACGACCCCCTCAGGGATCCCAACCCCTAGGTTGAGAAACACTGTTCTAGAGGCATTCTCTCCTGACGTTTCGCCTGCATCTCTGGCAAGCATCCTCAGAGGGAGTGAGGCCAACGTTCCTCAAGGACAGCTCCCTTGCTCAGGTTGAAGAGGCAAACTTGGCTTTGATGAGAGTAAAGATGAAGATCCACCCAGAGGGAAAGTGTTCCTGCCAGACATCAAGGGAACCACTGACCGCAGAGGGAAGCTGATGAGGAAACACAACATACAAACCATCTCCAGACCCACCAAGAAAATCCAACCAATGCTCCGTTCAGCAAAGGACAAGAGGGATCCTCTCACCTCTGCAGGAGTCTACCGTGTACCATGCAGCTGTGGACAAGTCTACATAGGGACCACCAAACGCAGCCTTGCCCAGACACGCATCAAGGAACATGAAAGGCACTGCAGACTCCTTCAACCAGAGAAGTCAGCCATAGCAGAGCACCTGAGGAACCAGCCTGGACACAGCATATCATTGGAGAACACAGAAATGCTGGACCACACCAACAACCACCATGTCAGGCTACACAGAGAAGCCATTGAAATCCACAAGAAGCACGTGGACAATTTCAACAGAAAGGAGGAAACCATGAAAATGAACAAAATCTGGCTACCAGTATTAAAAAACTCTAAAATTATAACAGCTAAACAACAGAGAGGAAAAAGCCAGGCACAGATTAACACCTCCCAGGAACAGATTTTCCCAGGCTCAGGCAGGCCTTCAAATGCTAATGAAGGTGATCAGCTAAACATTCACACCTAACTGCAGCAGGGAAGAGCTCTTTGCCCCACCCCAGCCATTCCACAGAGATATAAACCCATTGTCCTAATTCCAACAGACCTCACAACCTCTGAGGATGCTTGCCATAGATGCAGGCGAAACGTCAGGACAAATGCCTCTAGAACATGGCTCTATAGCCCGAAAAAACCCACAAGAACCTAGTGATTCCAGCCATGAAAGCCTTCAACAAGACATTAAACTTGGCTTTCTTCCATCTTATGTCATTGGGCCTGCGCATTATTATGCACAGATATCCATATGTATAGGTCTAAAAGTATTCTCTTAATGCTGCAAATCCAGAGGAGGAGGAGAGGTGGGGGGGGGGGTCTCGTTGGCCTTTCCCTTCTGTGGTTCCTGCCCTTCGCGCACTCTGTTGTCATTGTTGAAGCAGATTACCACGTTTCATCTTTTCCCAATGACCCCATGATTAGTAGATGAGAAGCAAGACAAAGGGTTCCCGCAAGATGTCCATCCGCAACGCTGACCGAGTGCCCAGGGTCATTCCCCCCCCCTCCCAGGAAGGCACCTGAAGCGCCCTCGCCCCCTCCCCTCGTTGGCTGACCCCCAGTCCGCCCACAGACCCACTCCTGGGCTAGCAGATGGGGCCGGAGGACTTAGCGGAGCCTAAGACGGCACAGACTCAAGCTAAATCCCAAATCCCTCTTGTCATTAAATATTAATTTCCACTTTACATCAGTAAATACCTCCACATTATCCAATACCTCCAGGACCCAGAAGCCGGGCCTCCCCCCTCTCCCCCTCCCTTCCGGGGTCAGGAAGGGCCCCCATCCACTCCTGCAGAGAAGCCGGTGATTGACAGCTGCAATTGTGGGCAAAGGTTGGGATTGGGTCAGTGCACACCAGCATACCCGCGCACCACGCAACCCCTCCCTTCTTCATGCGTGCTTATGGAGGCATGCACAAAGGAGGGAGGGGGTGTGCGGGCGCACAGGTATGCTGCCGTGCCCATGTTTCACATCATCCCATGTTTAACACAATCCTCCCACATAGATGGGTGTCCAAACTTATGGATCATGGATTGTCATATTCAGTCTGTTCTTGGATGATGGACTTCTTGTCTGGACGTTCCCAAAAGGTCAGATTAGGACAACAAATCAAACACAAGCCAGGAATGTCATGCTGCAGCTCAAAAAGCCAATGCGATTTTGGTCTGCATCAACAGGAGTCCAGTGTCTAGATCCAGGGGAGTCATGCTACCCGTTCTGCCTTGCTCAGACCACTTTACCTGGAATCACACTGCCTCCAATTCTGGGCAGCACAACTTGAGAAACTGCAAGTTGCTTCTGGTGTGGGGGAATTGGTCATCTGCAAGGACGATGCCCAGAGGATGGCAATGTGATTTGGTGTTTTACTATCCTTGTGGGAGGCTTCTCGCATGTCCCCACATGGGGAGGTGGAGCTGACAGAGGGAGCTCATCCGCGCTCTCCCCAGATTTGAACCTGCGACCTGATTTGAATGCAATATTCCTGCTTCTTGGCAGAATGGGGTTGGACTGGATGGCCCAGGAGGTCTCTTCCAACTCTTTGATTCTATGATTCTATGATTCTATGGGTGTCCAAACTTATAGATCATAGATTGTCATATTCAGTCTGTTCCTGGATGACGGACTTCTTGTCTGGACGTTCCCAGAGGGTCAGATAAGGACAACAACTTAACCATGAGCCAGGAATGTCATGCTGCAGCTCAAAAAGCCAATGCGATTTTGGTCTGCATCAATAGGAGTCCAGTGTCTAGATCCAGGGGAGTCATGCTCCCCGTTCTGCCTTGCTCAGACCACTTTACCTGGAATCACACTGCATCCAATTCTGGGCACCACCATTTTTTTTCATGTCACTAGCGACTTGAGAAACTGCAAGTCGCTTCTGGTGTGAGGGAATTGGTCATCTGCAAGGACATTGCCCAAGGGACGGCAAGATGTTTTGATGTTTTACCATCCTTGTGGGAGGCTTCTCTCACGTCCCCACATGGGGAGGTGGGGCTGACAGAGGAAGCCGTTCAGCAGTGGAACTCTCTGCCCCGGAGTGAGTGTGGTGGAGGCTCCTTCTTTGGAAGCTTTGAAACAGAGGCTGGATGGCCATCTGTCAGGGGTGCTTTGAATGCAATATTCCTGCTTCTTGGCAGAATGGGGTTGGACTAGATGGCCCTGGAGGTCTCTTCCAACTCTTTGATTCTATGAAGGACATTATAAGTCCTG
This sequence comes from Anolis sagrei, assembly GCF_037176765.1. Lineage (NCBI taxonomy): Eukaryota > Metazoa > Chordata > Lepidosauria > Squamata > Anolidae > Anolis > Anolis sagrei. The sequence continues at coordinate 247,637,458 of NC_090024.1, read as the reverse complement.
CAGCCTTAAGAAATCTCAGAGCATTCTTGGGGATCCATCTCTCCTGGAATATTTCTTTTTTTAACACCTGGCAGACGCTACAGGGTGACAAAGACAAGGACAAACAGAATGAGAGGCCGTTTTTATCCTAGAGCTGGAACTATACTGAACTTTTTGCATGGATTTGGCATTTGGGGCTATGCAGGGTGGTGGATGTGTGGAGGGGTGGGTGTGGGGTTTTTTTTTTAATGATGTGTATGCAGGGGAAAGCAATGAAAAAATGAAATGCAAAGATCCAGAATGGGGGATGATGATGCCTGGCTCGAGAGCAGTACGTGTGAAAAAGATCTTGGAGTCCTCGTAGGGAGGAAGGGGAACATGAGCCAGGAATGTGATGTGGCTGCAAAAAAAGCCAATGGGATTTTGGCCTGCATCAAGAGGAGCCTAGTGTCTAGATCTAAGGAAGTCCTGCTCCCCATGCTCTATTCTGCTTTGGTTAGACCACTTTACCTGGAATATTGTGTCCAATTCTGGGCACCACAATTCAAGAGAGATATTGACAAGCTGGAATGTGTCCAGAGGAGGGCAACTAAAACGATCAAGGGTCTGGAGAACAAGCCCTATGAGGAGCGGCTTAGGGAACTGGGCATGTTTAGCCTTAAGAAGAGAAGGCTGAGAGGAGATATGATAGCCATGTATAAATATGTGAGAGGAAGCCACAGGGAGGAGGGAGCAGATCAAGGGTCTGGAGAACAAGCCCTATGAGGAGCGGCTTAAGGAGCTGGGCATGTTTAGCCTGAAGAAGGGAAGGCTGAGAGGAGATATGATGATAGCCATGTATAAATATGTGAGAGGAAGCCACAGGGAGGAGGAGGGAGCAAGCTTGTTTTCTGCTTCCCTGGAGACTAGGACGCAATGGAGCAATGGCTTCAAACTACAAGAGAGGAGATTCCACCAGAACATGAGGAAGAACTTCCTGACTGTGAGAGCCGTTCAGCAGTGGAACTCTCTGCCCCGGAGGGAGTGTGGTGGAGGCTCCTTCTTTGGAAGCTTTTAAGCAGAGGCTGGGTGGCCATCTGTCAGGGGTGCTTTGAATGCAATATTCCTGCTTCTTGGCAGAATGGGGTTGGACTGGATGGCCCAGGAGGTCTCTTCCAACTCTTTGATTCTATGATTCTGTGATTCTATGTCATTGCCCAATGACAATATGGTTACTCTTTTCTCTTCTACCCGGCACACACCTGTCCCGCTCAGGACGGGAAAAAATCAGGTCAAAGTCAAAAAGGGGGAAGGCCGGCCGGCTGGGCTCCTCTCCATCACCGTATATTACGAAAAATGGATGTGCCAGAGTTTTATGGCTCCTTTTACGGCCTTAATGATGGCGGTGGCTCTGCAAGTTAAGCGGCTGGCATGGGCAATTAAACCTTATGCGCGCCCGGGCGCAGGGACAAGGCGGGAGGGAGGAAGGAAGGAAGGACTCGGGAAGGGGAGGCAGGGTATATTTGGGGGGGGGGGCGCTCTCCTTGGCCCAAACCCCTCACAATCATAGTGGGAAAGAGGGGTCCCACCTCCAGCCATAGCTTGCCATGTTGGAAGTGGCCATGAAATGGGAAGGGGCTGCAAAAGGGAAGGGGGGGGGATGCAAATGCTGCGTGCCCCCCCCCACACTCTCTAAAAAGGTTTGCAGGAAAAAGGGGGAGCGCAGGGAAAGTGAGCTTCACTGTCATCATCATCATCCCTTCTCAATGCGATGTCCTTAAATACGAGGGTTGAATGAAAAGTAATGCCTCCACCTTCGTTACTTGGGTTTGGATGGGACTGCTTTAATAAATCCAATGCAGAAATAGTCCTTAGAATGTATTGTTGAAATTACAACAGCAAAACAACAGAGAGGAAACCATCGAGGACATCTAACCACCTCTCAACGAAAGATTGCCCCAGGCACTGCCAGGCCATCTGTTGAAGGTGTGTATGTACATCTCTCTGTGTGTGGCCATCTGTCAGGAGGGCTCTGGTCGTGTCTCCCTGATCAGATTGTGAATACACTGGTGGCCCTTGAGGTCTCTCCCAACTCCAGGATTCTGTGATCCTGGGATTTGGTGTTGAAGTTGTGTATGTACATCTGTGTGTGTGTGAATGGCCATCTGTTGGGAGGGCTCAGGTCTTGTCTCCCTGATCAGATTGTGAATAGACTGGTGGCCCTTGAGGTCTCTCTCCAGGATTCTGTGATCCTGAGATTTGGTGTTGAAGGAGTGTATGTACATCTGTGTTTGTGTGACTGGCCATCTGTCGGGAGGGCTCCGGTCTTGTCTCCCTGATCAGATTGTGAACAGACTGGTGGCCATTCAAGTCTCTCCCAACTCCAGGATTCTGTGCTCCTGAGATTTGCTGTTGAAGATGTGTATATACTTCTCTGTGTGTGTGTGAATGGCCATCTGTCGGGAGGGCTCCGGTCTTGTCTCCCTGATCAGATTGTGAATGGACTGGTGGCCCTTGGGGTCTCTTCCAACTCCAGGATTCTGTGATCCTGGGATTTGGTGTTGAAGGTATGTATGTACATCTGTATGCATGTGAATGGCCATCTGTCGGGAGGGCTCACGTTTGTGATCCTGGGATTTGCTGTTGAAGGTGTGTGTGTACATCTGTGTGTATGTGAATGGCCATCTGTCGGGAGGGCTCAGATTGTGTCTCCCTGATCAGATTGTGAATGGACTGGTGGCCATTCAGGTCTCTTCCAACTCCAGGATTGTGTGATCCTGGGAGTTGGTCTTGAAGGTGTGTTTGTACTTCTATGTGTGTGTGAATGGCCATCTGTCAGGAGGGCTCAGGTCTTGTCTCCCTGATCAGATTGTGAATGGACTGGTGGTCCTTGGGGTCTCTCCCAACTCCAGGATTCTGTGCTCCTGGGATTCACTGTTGAAGGTGTGTATGTACATATGTGTGTGTGTGTGTATGGCCATCTGTTGGGAGGGTTCAGGTTGTGTCTCCCTCATCAGATTGGGAATGGACTGGTGGCCCTTGAGGTCTCTTCCAACTCCAGGATTCTGTGATCGTGGAATTCGCTGTTGAAGGTGTGTATGTACATCTCTCTCTGTGTGTGAATGGCCATCTGTCAGGAGGGCTCAGGTTGTGTCTCTCTGATCAGATTGGGAATGGACTGGTGGCCCTTGGGGTCTCTCCCAACTCCAGGATTCTGGCCCTCGAAATTCTCTGGCCTTGCCTGTCTAGGCATTGCTGCTGTGTTTGGGGGTCCCCATGTAAACTTCTCGTCCACAGCTGCACGTTGTGTGGTCGACTCCCCACCCCACTTGCCTCATTAGCAACAGAACCTCTGAAGATGCCATTGGCCACAGATGCAGGCGAAGCGTCAGGAGAGAATGCTACTAGAACATGGCTGGGATTCGGCTGCAGGATTCTGCCAGGATTCCGTCGCAGGGAGCCTTCGCAGCTGAGGAGGAGCGACAGCACTTTAAGAGTGCTGCGTGATAATGTCCTAAATCACGTAATTGGAAAATTACTGACTTTACAATTTGTCTAACGATGCTTGTGTCGCTGGGGGGAGAAATCAATAAATATATAGATTTAAAAGCTAAGCAGAAGGAGGAGGAGGAATGCCCTGAATGAGGGTCACAGCTGGAGACCGAGACCGAGAGGAGGAAGTCTCCTCCTGCATGCGCGGCACATGCAGAATCACTGGGTTGCTGTCCAGCAGCATTCTCTCCTGATATTTCACCTGCATCTGTGGCTAATGGCATCTTCTCCTCCTGCAAGACTCATGCGCGGCACATGCAGAATCACTGGGTTGCTGTCCAGCAGCATTCTCTCCTGATGTTTCACCTGCATCTGTGGCTAATGGCATCTTCTCCTCCTGCAAGGCCCATGCGCGGCGCATGAAGAATCACTGGGTTGCTGTCCAGCAGCATTCTCTCCTGATGTTTCACCTGCATCTGTGGCTAATGGCATCTTCTCCTCCTGCAAGACCCATGCGCGGCACATGCAGAATCACTGGGTTGCTGTCCAGCAGCATTCTCTCCTGATGTTTCACCTGCATCTGTGGCTAATGGCATCTTCTCCTCCTGCAAAGCCCATGCGTGGCACATGCACAATCACTGGGTTACTGTCCAGCAGCATTCTCTCCTGATGTTTCACCTGCATCTGTGGCTAATGGCATCTTCTCCTCCTGCAAAGCCCATGCGTGGCACATGCACAATCACTGGGTTACTGTCCAGCAGCATTCTCTCCTGATGTTTCACCTGCATCTGTGGCTAATGGCATCTTCTCCTCCTGCAAAGCCCATGCGTGGCACATGCACAATCACTGGGTTACTGTCCAGCAGCATTCTCTCCTGATGTTTCACCTGCATCTGTGGCTAATGGCATCTTCTCCTCCTGCAAAGCCCATGCGTGGCACATACAGAATCACTGGGTTGCTGTCCAGCAGCATTCTCTCCTGGTGTTTCACCTGCATCTGTGGCTAATTGCATCTCCTCCTCCTGCAAGGCCCATGCACGGCACATGCACAATCACTGGGTTGCTGTCCAGCAGCATTCTCTCCTGATGTATCACCTGCGTCTGTGGCTAACGGCATCTTCTCCTCCTGCAAGGTTCATGCGCGGCACATGCAGAATCACTGGGTTGCTGTCCAGCAGCATTCTCTCCTGATGTTTCACCTGCATCTGTGGCTAATGGCATCTTCTCCTCCTGCAAAGCCCATGCGTGGCACATACAGAATCACTGGGTTGCTGTCCAGCAGCATTCTCTCCTGATGTTTCACCTGCGTCTGTGGCTAACGGCATCTTCTCCTCCTGCAAGGTTCATGCGTGGCACATACAGAATCACTGGGTTGCTGTCCAGCAGCATTCTCTCCTGATGTTTCACCTGCATCTGTGGCTAATGGCATCTTCTCCTCCTGCAAGGCCCATGCGCGGCACATGCACAATCACTGGGTTGCTGTCCAGCAGCATTCTCTCCTGATGTATCACCTGCGTCTGTGGCTAACGGCATCTTCTCCTCCTGCAAGGTTCATGCGCGGCACATGCAGAATCACTGGGTTGCTGTCCAGCAGCATTCTCTCCTGATGTTTCACCTGCGTCTGTGGCTAACGGCATCTTCTCCTCCTGCAAGGTTCATGCGTGGCACATACAGAATCACTGGGTTGCTGTCCAGCAGCATTCTCTCCTGATGTTTCACCTGCATCTGTGGCTAATGGCATCTTCTCCTCCTGCAAGGCCCATGCGCGGCACATGCACAATCACTGGGTTGCTGTCCAGCAGCATTCTCTCCTGGTGTTTCACCTGCATCTGTGGCTAATGGCATCTCCAGAGGTTCAGTTGCTACTGAGGCAAGTGGAGTGTGTATATAAAATAATATCTGTGGAATAATGTCCAGGGTCGGAGAATGAACTCTTGTCTGTATTGTCGAAGAATTTCATGGCCAGAATCATCGGGTTGCTGTATATTTTTCGGGCTGTATGGCCATGTTCCAGAAGCATTCTCCCCTGACATTTTGCCTGCATCTATCTCAGGCACCCTTCGAACTTCTGGGGATGCCTGCCATAGATGCAGGTGAAATGTCAACTTGAAGGTTACATGCGAACTTCCTGACTGTGAGAGCCATTCAGCAGTGGATCTCTGTGCCCCAAAGTGTGGCGGAGGCACCTTCTTTGGAGGCTTTTAAACAGAGGCTGGATGACCATCTGTTGGGGGTGCTTTGAACGCACGTCCACAGCTGCACAGTATACGGTAGACTCCCCACCCCACTTGCCTCATTAGCAACAGAACTTCTGAAGATGCCACTGGCCACAGATGCAGGCGAAAGGTCAGGAGAGAATGCTACTTGGCCATAGAGTGCAAAAAAACTCACAGCAACCCACTTGCCCAGCGCGTCCCAAAGAACACAAACACACCCAGAGGCAGGCACACCACACTTACCCACCGACATACACAACCTGCACCCCCTTTTCTACCGGAGGCAAATTGGGGGTCCCTATGGAGACTTCTTGTCCACAGCTAAACAGTATATGGTAGACTCCCCACCCCACTTGCCTCATTAGCAACAGAACTTCTGAAGATGCCACTGGCCACAGATGCAGGCGAAAGGTCAGGAGAGAATGCTACTTGGCCATAGAGTGCAAAAAAACTCACAGCAACCCACTTGCCCAGCGCTTCCCAAAGAACACAAACACACCCAGAAGCTGGCACACCCCACCCACCCACCCACACACACAACCTGCACCCCCTTTTCTACAAACTGGAGCCCAATGGGGAGCCCAGAAGTAACCGCGCACACAACAGCACACATATGCATGTGCACATGCACACAGAGACCCAGACCCTGGCCCAAATAGAGTTTGGGAATCATAGAATCCTAGAGTTGGAAGAAACTGGGTCCCAAACCGCCGTCCCCTTTGCCCCCCTGTAGAAAAGGGGGTGCAGGTTGTGTGCGTGTGTGTGGGTGTGTGTGTTGTGTGCCAGCTTCTGGGTGTGTTTGTGTTCTTTGGGAAGCGCTGGGCAAGTGGGTTGCTGTGAGCTTTTTGTGCTCTATGGCCATTTTTCCGGTAGCATTCTCTCCTGACGTTTCACCTGCATCTCTGGCCAATGGCTATGGCCATTTTTCCGGTAGCATTCTCTCCTGACGTTTCACCTGCATCTCTGGCCAATGGCTATGGCCATTTTTTCCGGTAGCATTCTCTCCTGACGTTTCACCTGCACCTCTGGCCAATGGCATCCAATTTCCCCTTGTGCCCCCCCCCCCCAAACTCCGTCCCCCTCATTATCTCTTCCGCTCCCGGCCCCCTCGTCGTCATCTGCTCGGGATTTATCTCCGGCACGTTTTCCATCGGGCTTTATTAGAAGTTATTAAAGGATGGAGCAGCTTCCACTGGTTCGCTCGTTAAATATTAATAGAGCATTTATAAAGCAATCCTTAATTTAAAGTGTTACCTTTAATCAAAGGCCCCGCGCTAACTGGGGGGGGGGGAAGCGAGGGGGGAGGGAGGGTGGTGTTTTGGACTGCAATTCCCACCATTCCTAACATCATGCCTGGGCCAACTTTGGCCCTCCCTCTAGGTGTTTTGGATTGCAACTCCCACAATTCCTGATATCATGCCTGGGCCAACTTTGGCCCTCCCTCCAGGTGTTTTGGATTGCAACTCCCACCATTCCTGACAGCAGACTTGAGCCAACTTTGGCCCTCCCTCCAGGTGTTTTGGACTGCAACTCCCACCATTCCAGACAGCAGACCTGAATCAACTTTGGCCCTCACTCCAGCTGTATTGGACTGCAACTACCACCATTCCTGACAGCAGATCTGAATCAACTTTGGCCCTCCCTTCAGGTGTTTTGGACTGCAACTCCCACCATCCCTGACAGCAGACCTGAATCAACTTTGGCCCTCCCTCCAGCTGTATTGGACTGCAACTCCCACCATTCCTGACAGCAGGCCTGGGCCAACGTCGGCTCACCCTCCAGGCATTTTGGACTGCAACTCCCAACATTCCTGACTGCAGACCTGGTCCAACTTTGGCCCTCCACCCAGGTGTTTTGTTGCAATTCCCACTATTCCTGACAGCAGACGAGCCAATTTTGGCCCTCCCTCCAGCTGTTTTGGATTGCAATTCCCACCATCCCTGACAGCAGGTCTGGGCCAACTCCGGCCTTCCCTCCATGTGTTTTGGACTGCAACTCCCACCATTTCTAACAGCAAACCTGGGCCACCTTCACTCTCCCTCCAGGTGTTTTGGATTGCAACTCCCACCTTTCCTAACAGTGGACCTGAGCCAACTTTGGCCTTCCCACCAGATGTTTTGGACTGCAACTCCCACCATTCCTGACACCATGCCTGGGCCAACTTTGGCACTCCCTCCAGGTGTTTTGGACTGCAACTCCCACCATTCCTGACATCATGCCTGGGCCAACTTTGGCCCTCCCTCCAGGTGTTTTGGATTGCAACTCCCACCATCCCTGACATCATGCCTGGGCCAACTTTGGCACTCCCTCCAGGTGTTTTGGACTGCAACTCCCAACATTCCTGACAACAGACTTGAGCCAACTTTGGTCCTTCCTCCAGGTGTTTTGGACTGCAACTCCCACCATTCCTGACATCATGCCTGGGCCAACTTTGGCCCTCCCTCCAGGTGTTTTGGACTGCAACTTCCACCATTCCTGACATCATGCCTGGGGCAACTTTGGCACTCCCTCCAGGTGTTTTGGACTGCAACTCCCACCATTCCTGACATCATGCCTGGGGCAACTTTGGCCCTCCCTCCAGGTGTTTTGGACTGCAACTCCCACCATTCCTGACACCATGCCTGGGCCAACTTTGGCCCTCCCTCCAGGTGTTTTGGACTGCAACTTCCACCATTCCTGACATCATGCCTGGGGCAACTTTGGCCCTCCCTCCAGGTGTTTTGGACTGCAACTCCCACCATTCCTGACACCATGCCTGGGCCAACTTTGGCCCTCCCTCCAGGTGTTTTGGACTGCAACTTCCACCATTCCTGACATCATGCCTGGGCCAACTTTGGCCCTCCCTCCAGGTGTTTTGGACTGCAACTCCCACCATTCCTGACATCATGCCTGGGGCAACTTTGGCCCTCCCTCCAGGTGTTTTGGACTGCAACTTCCACCATTCCTGACATCATGCCTGGGGCAACTTTGGCCCTCCCTCCAGGTGTTTTGGACTGCAACTCCCACCATTCCTGACACCATGCCTGGGCCAACTTTGGCCCTCCCTCCAGGTGTTTTGGACTGCAACTTCCACCATTCCTGACATCATGCCTGGGGCAACTTTGGCCCTCCCTCCAGGTGTTTTGGACTGCAACTCCCACCATTCCTGACACCATGCCTGGGCCAACTTTGGCCCTCCCTCCAGGTGTTTTGGACTGCAACTTCCACCATTCCTGACATCATGCCTGGGGCAACTTTGGCCCTCCCTCCAGGTGTTTTGGACTGCAACTCCCACCATTCCTGACACCATGCCTGGGGCAACTTTGGCCCTCCCTCCAGGTGTTTTGGACTGCAACTCCCACCATTCCTGACACCATGCCTGGGCCAACTTTGGCCCTCCCTCCAGGTGTTTTGGACTGCAACTCCCACCATTCCTGACATCATGCCTGGGGCAACTTTGGCCCTCCCTCCAGGTGTTTTGGACTGCAACTTCCACCATTCCTGACATCATGCCTGGGCCAACTTTGGCCCTCCCTCCAGGTGTTTTGGACTGCAACTCCCACCATTCCTGACACCATGCCTGGGCCAACTTTGGCCCTCCCTCCAGGTGTTTTGGACTGCAACTTCCACCATTCCTGACATCATGCCTGGGGCAACTTTGTCCCTCCCTCCAGGTGTTTTGGACTGCAACTCCCACCATTCCTGACACCATGCCTGGGCCAACTTTGGCCCTCCCTCCAGGTGTTTTGGACTGCAACTTCCACCATTCCTGACATCATGCCTGGGGCAACTTTGGCCCTCCCTCCAGGTGTTTTGGACTGCAACTCCCACCATTCCTGACACCATGCCTGGGGCAACTTTGGCCCTCCCTCCAGGTGTTTTGGACTGCAACTCCCACCATTCCTGACACCATGCCTGGGCCAACTTTGGCCCTCCCTCCAGGTGTTTTGGACTGCAACTCCCACCATTCCTGACATCATGCCTGGGGCAACTTTGGCCCTCCCTCCAGGTGTTTTGGACTGCAACTTCCACCATTCCTGACATCATGCCTGGGGCAACTTTGGCCCTCCCTCCAGGTGTTTTGGACTGCAACTCCCACCATTCCTGACACCATGCCTGGGCCAACTTTGGCCCTCCCTCCAGGTGTTTTGGACTGCAACTTCCACCATTCCTGACATCATGCCTGGGGCAACTTTGGCCCTCCCTCCAGGTGTTTTGGACTGCAACTCCCACCATTCCTGACACCATGCCTGGGCCAACTTTGGCCCTCCCTCCAGGTGTTTTGGACTGCAACTTCCACCATTCCTGACATCATGCCTGGGGCAACTTTGGCCCTCCCTCCAGGTGTTTTGGACTGCAACTCCCACCATTCCTGACACCATGCCTGGGGCAACTTTGGCCCTCCCTCCAGGTGTTTTGGACTGCAACTCCCACCATTCCTGACACCATGCCTGGGCCAACTTTGGCCCTCCCTCCAGGTGTTTTGGACTGCAACTCCCACCATTCCTGACATCATGCCTGGGGCAACTTTGGCCCTCCCTCCAGGTGTTTTGGACTGCAACTTCCACCATTCCTGACATCATGCCTGGGCCAACTTTGGCCCTCCCTCCAGGTGTTTTGGACTGCAACTCCCACCATTCCTGACACCATGCCTGGGCCAACTTTGGCCCTCCCTCCAGGTGTTTTGGACTGCAACTTCCACCATTCCTGACATCATGCCTGGGGCAACTTTGTCCCTCCCTCCAGGTGTTTTGGACTGCAACTCCCACCATTCCTGACACCATGCCTGGGCCAACTTTGGCCCTCCCTCCAGGTGTTTTGGACTGCAACTTCCACCATTCCTGACATCATGCCTGGGGCAACTTTGGCCCTCCCTCCAGGTGTTTTGGACTGCAACTCCCACCATTCCTGACACCATGCCTGGGGCAACTTTGGCCCTCCCTCCAGGTGTTTTGGACTGCAACTCCCACCATTCCTGACACCATGCCTGGGCCAACTTTGGCCCTCCCTCCAGGTGTTTTGGACTGCAACTCCCACCATTCCTGACATCATGCCTGGGGCAACTTTGGCCCTCCCTCCAGGTGTTTTGGACTGCAACTTCCACCATTCCTGACATCATGCCTGGGCCAACTTTGGCCCTCCCTCCAGGTGTTTTGGACTGCAACTCCCACCATTCCTGACACCATGCCTGGGCCAACTTTGGCCCTCCCTCCAGGTGTTTTGGACTGCAACTTCCACCATTCCTGACATCATGCCTGGGGCAACTTTGTCCCTCCCTCCAGGTGTTTTGGACTGCAACTCCCACCATTCCTGACACCATGCCTGGGCCAACTTTGGCCCTCCCTCCAGGTGTTTTGGACTGCAACTTCCACCATTCCTGACATCATGCCTGGGGCAACTTTGGCCCTCCCTCCAGGTGTTTTGGACTGCAACTCCCACCATTCCTGACACCATGCCTGGGCCAACTTTGGCCCTCCCTCCAGGTGTTTTGGACTGCAACTTCCACCATTCCTGACACCATGCCTGGGCCAACTTTGGCCCTCCCTCCAGGTGTTTTGGACTGCAACTTCCACCATTCCTGACATCATGCCTGGGGCAACTTTGTCCCTCCCTCCAGGTGTTTTGGACTGCAACTCCCACCATTCCTGACACCATGCCTGGGCCAACTTTGGCCCTCCCTCCAGGTGTTTTGGACTGCAACTTCCACCATTCCTGACATCATGCCTGGGGCAACTTTGTCCCTCCCTCCAGGTGTTTTGGACTGCAACTCCCACCATTCCTGACACCATGCCTGGGCCAACTTTGGCCCTCCCTCCAGGTGTTTTGGACTGCAACTTCCACCATTCCTGACATCATGCCTGGGGCAACTTTGGCCCTCCCTCCAGGTGTTTTGGACTGCAACTCCCACCATTCCTGACACCATGCCTGGGCCAACTTTGGCCCTCCCTCCAGGTGTTTTGGACTGCAACTTCCACCATTCCTGACACCATGCCTGGGCCAACTTTGGCCCTCCCTCCAGGTGTTTTGGACTGCAACTTCCACCATTCCTGACATCATGCCTGGGGCAACTTTGGCCCTCCCTCCAGGTGTTTTGGACTGCAACTCCCACCATTCCTGACACCATGCCTGGGCCAACTTTGGCCCTCCCTCCAGGTGTTTTGGACTGCAACTTCCACCATTCCTGACATCATGCCTGGGCCAACTTTGGCCCTCCCTCCAGGTGTTTTGGACTGCAACTCCCACCATTCCTGACACCATGCCTGGGCCAACTTTGGCCCTCCCTCCAGGTGTTTTGGACTGCAACTTCCACCATTCCTGACACCATGCCTGGGCCAACTTTGGCCCTCCCTCCAGGTGTTTTGGACTGCAACTTCCACCATTCCTGACATCATGCCTGGGGCAACTTTGGCCCTCCCTCCAGGTGTTTTGGACTGCAACTCCCACCATTCCTGACACCATGCCTGGGCCAACTTTGGCCCTCCCTCCAGGTGTTTTGGACTGCAACTTCCACCATTCCTGACATCATGCCTGGGGCAACTTTGGCCCTCCCTCCAGGTGTTTTGGACTGCAACTCCCACCATTCCTGACACCATGCCTGGGCCAACTTTGGCCCTCCCTCCAGGTGTTTTGGACTGCAACTTCCGCCATTCCTGACACCATGCCTGGGCCAACTTTGGCCCTCCCTCCAGGTGTTTTGGACTGCAACTTCCACCATTCCTGACATCATGCCTGGGGCAACTTTGGCCCTCCCTCCAAGTGTTTTGGACTGCAACTCCCACCATTCCTAACAGCCTACCGGCTGTTAGGAATGGTGGGAGTTACAGTCCAAAACACCTGGAGGGAGGGCCAAAGTTGGCCCAGGCCTGCCTCCTCTAGAGCAATGGTTCCTAACCTCTGGCCCTTCAGGGACTCCAACTCCCAGCATTCCCAGTCCCCTCACCTGTCTTGCTGTCCACCGTGAAGTGCTGCTCCCCTTCCAGGACGCTGTAGACCACCCTTGCACTGCTCCCGTAGGTGGGATCGTCCGCGTCGGAGGCCATCACCTGCATCACGGAAGTACCTACGTTTTGGGGAGACAGGTAGAAGGGGAGTCCATGAGTGAAGGTGCAGCAGCCCCCCATTTGCTCCAAATCCCAGATCCCACCCCCTTTGCCCACCAATTTAGATGGGCCAAAGCACAATGCACCCACCTGCACACACCTGCACCTGGCATTCGTTTGTGCATGTCTTGGACCCCAAAGGAAGCCAAGCATAGTGTGTGTGGGTGTGTATATGGGGTTGCTCCAGATCCCACTCCCTTTGCCCACCAATTTAGATGGGCCAAAGCACAATGCACCCCACCTGCACCCCACCTGTACCTGTATTTGGTTTGTGCATTTCTTGGATCCCAAAGGAAGCCATGCAAAGTGTGTGTGGGTGTGTATATGGGGTTGCTCCAGATCCCACCCCCTTTGCCCACCAATTTAGGTGGGCCAAAGCACACTGCACCCCACCTGCACCCCACCTGTACCTGTATTTGGTTTGTGCATTTCTTGGACCCCAAAGGAAGCCATGCAAAGAGTGTGTAGGTGTGTATATGGGGTTGCTCCAGATCCCACCCCCTTTGCCACCAATTTAGATGGGCCAAAGCACACTGCACCCCACCTGCGCCCCACCTGCACCTGGCTTTGGTTTGTGCATTTCTTGGATCCCAAAGGAAGCCATGCAAAGTATGTGTGGGTGTGTATATGGGGTTGCTTCAGATCCCACCCCCTTTGCCCACCAATTTAGATGGGCCAAAGCACAATGCACCCACCTGCACACACCTGCACCTGCCTTTGGTTTGTGATTTCTTGGATCCCAAAGGAAGCCATGCAAAGTGCGTGTGGGTGTGTATATGGGGTTCCTCCAGATCCCACCCCCTTTGCCCACCAATTTAGATGGGCCAAAGCACAATGCACCCACCTGCACACACCTGCACCTGTCTTTGCTTTGTGCATTTCTTGGACCCCAAAGGAAGCCATGCAAAGTGTGTGTGGGTGTGTATATGGGCTTGCTCCAGATCCCACCCCCTTTGCCTACTAATATAGGTGGTCCAAAGCACACTGCACCCCACCTGCACCCCACCTGTACCTGTATTTGGTTTGTGCATTTCTTGGATCCCAAAGGAAGCCATGCAAAGTGTGTGTGGGTGTGTATATGGGGTTGCTCCAGATCCCACCCCCTTTGCCCACCAATTCAGGTGGGCCAAAGCACACTGCACCCCACCTGCACCCCACCTGTACCTGTATTTGGTTTGTGCATTTCTTGGATCCCAAAGGAAGCCATGCAAAGAGTGTGTAGGTGTGTATATGGGGTTGCTCCAGATCCCACCCCCTTTGCCCACCAATTTAGGTGGGCCAAAGCACAATGCACCCACCTGCACACACCTGCACCTGCCTTTGGTTTGTGCATTTCTTGGATCCCAAAGGAAGCCATGCAAAGTGTGTGTGGGTGTGTATATGGGGTTGCTCCAGATCCCACCCCCTTTGCCCACCAATTTAGGTGGGCCAAAGCACAATGCACCCACCTGCACACACCTGCACCTGCCTTTGGTTTGTGCATTTCTTGGATCCCAAAGGAAGCCATGCAAAGTGTGTGTGGGTGTGTATATGGGGTTGCTCCAGATCCCACCCCCTTTGCCCACCAATTTAGATGGGCCAAAGCACACTGCACCCACCTGCACCTCACCCGTACCTGCCTTTGGTTTGTGCATTTCTTGGATCCCAAAGGAAGCCATGCAAAGTGTGTGTGGGTGTGTATATGGGGTTGCTCCAGATCCCACCCCATTTGCCCACCAATTTAGATGGGCCAAAGCACAATGCACCCCACCTGCACACACCTGCACCTGTCTTTGCTTTGGCCATTTCTTGGATCCCGAAGGAAGCCATGCAAAGTGTGTGTGGGTGTGTATATGGGGTTGCTCCAGATCCCACCCCCTTTGTCCCCCAATTTAGATGGGCCAAAGCACACTGCACCCACCTTCACCCCACCTGTACCTGGCTTTGGTTTTTGCATGTCTTGGACCCCAAAGGAAGCCATGCAAAGTGTGTGTGGGTGTGTATATGGGGTTCCTCCAGATCCCACCCACTTTGCCCACCAATTTAGGTGGGCCAAAGCACAGTGCACCCCACCTGCACCCCACCTGTACCTGCCTTTGGTTTGTGCATTTCTTGGATCCCAAAGGAAGCCATGCAAAGTATGTATGGGTGTGTATATGGGGTTGCTCCAGATCCCACCCCCTTTGCCCACCAATTTAGATGGGCCAAAGTACACTGCTCCCACCTGCACACACCTGCACCTGCCTTTGGTTTGTGCATGTCTTGGACCCCAAAGGAAGCCATGCAAAGTGTGTGTGGGTGTGTATATGGGGTTGCTCCAGATCCCACCCCCTTTGCCCACCAATTTAGATGGGCCAAAGCACACTGCACACACCTGCACACACCTGCACCTGCCTTTGCTTTGGGCATTTCTTGGACCCCAAAGGAAGCCATGCAAAGTGTGTGTGGGTGTGTCTATGGGGTTGCTCCAGATCCCACCCCCTTTGCCCACCAATTTAGATGGGCCAAAGTACACTGCACCCACCTGCACACACCTGCACCTGCCTTTGGTTTGTGCATTTCTTGGATCCCAAAGGAAGCCATGCAAAGTGTGTGTGGGTGTGTATATGGGGTTGCTCCAGATCCCACCCCCTTTGCCCACCAATTTAGATGGGCCAAAGTACACTGCTCCCACCTGCACACACCTGCACCTGCCTTTGGTTTGTGCATGTCTTGGACCCCAAAGGAAGCCATGCAAAGTGCGTGTGGGTGTGTATATGGGGTTCCTCCAGATCCCACCCCCTTTGCCCACCAATTTAGATGGGCCAAAGCACAATGCACCCACCTGCACACACCTGCACCTGTCTTTGCTTTGTGCATTTCTTGGACCCCAAAGGAAGCCATGCAAAGTGTGTGTGGGTGTGTATATGGGCTTGCTCCAGATCCCACCCCCTTTGCCTACTAATATAGGTGGTCCAAAGCACACTGCACCCCACCTGCACCCCACCTGTACCTGTATTTGGTTTGTGCATTTCTTGGATCCCAAAGGAAGCCATGCAAAGTGTGTGTGGGTGTGTATATGGGGTTGCTCCAGATCCCACCCCCTTTGCCCACCAATTCAGGTGGGCCAAAGCACACTGCACCCCACCTGCACCCCACCTGTACCTGTATTTGGTTTGTGCATTTCTTGGATCCCAAAGGAAGCCATGCAAAGAGTGTGTAGGTGTGTATATGGGGTTGCTCCAGATCCCACCCCCTTTGCCCACCAATTTAGGTGGGCCAAAGCACAATGCACCCACCTGCACACACCTGCACCTGCCTTTGGTTTGTGCATTTCTTGGATCCCAAAGGAAGCCATGCAAAGTGTGTGTGGGTGTGTATATGGGGTTGCTCCAGATCCCACCCCCTTTGCCCACCAATTTAGGTGGGCCAAAGCACAATGCACCCACCTGCACACACCTGCACCTGCCTTTGGTTTGTGCATTTCTTGGATCCCAAAGGAAGCCATGCAAAGTGTGTGTGGGTGTGTATATGGGGTTGCTCCAGATCCCACCCCCTTTGCCCACCAATTTAGATGGGCCAAAGCACACTGCACCCACCTGCACCTCACCCGTACCTGCCTTTGGTTTGTGCATTTCTTGGATCCCAAAGGAAGCCATGCAAAGTGTGTGTGGGTGTGTATATGGGGTTGCTCCAGATCCCACCCCATTTGCCCACCAATTTAGATGGGCCAAAGCACAATGCACCCCACCTGCACACACCTGCACCTGTCTTTGCTTTGGCCATTTCTTGGATCCCGAAGGAAGCCATGCAAAGTGTGTGTGGGTGTGTATATGGGGTTGCTCCAGATCCCACCCCCTTTGTCCCCCAATTTAGATGGGCCAAAGCACACTGCACCCACCTTCACCCCACCTGTACCTGGCTTTGGTTTTTGCATGTCTTGGACCCCAAAGGAAGCCATGCAAAGTGTGTGTGGGTGTGTATATGGGGTTCCTCCAGATCCCACCCACTTTGCCCACCAATTTAGGTGGGCCAAAGCACAGTGCACCCCACCTGCACCCCACCTGTACCTGCCTTTGGTTTGTGCATTTCTTGGATCCCAAAGGAAGCCATGCAAAGTATGTATGGGTGTGTATATGGGGTTGCTCCAGATCCCACCCCCTTTGCCCACCAATTTAGATGGGCCAAAGTACACTGCTCCCACCTGCACACACCTGCACCTGCCTTTGGTTTGTGCATGTCTTGGACCCCAAAGGAAGCCATGCAAAGTGTGTGTGGGTGTGTATATGGGGTTGCTCCAGATCCCACCCCCTTTGCCCACCAATTTAGATGGGCCAAAGTACACTGCACCCACCTGCACACACCTGCACCTGCCTTTGGTTTGTGCATTTCTTGGATCCCAAAGGAAGCCATGCAAAGTGTGTGTGGGTGTGTATATGGGGTTGCTCCAGATCCCACCCCCTTTGCCCACCAATTTAGATGGGCCAAAGTACACTGCTCCCACCTGCACACACCTGCACCTGCCTTTGGTTTGTGCATGTCTTGGACCCCAAAGGAAGCCATGCAAAGTGTGTGTGGGTGTGTATATGGGGTTGCTCCAGATCCCACCCCCTTTGCCCACCAATTTAGATGGGCCAAAGCACACTGCACACACCTGCACACACCTGCACCTGCCTTTGCTTTGGGCATTTCTTGGACCCCAAAGGAAGCCATGCAAAGTGTGTGTGGGTGTGTCTATGGGGTTGCTCCAGATCCCACCCCCTTTGCCCACCAATTTAGATGGGCCAAAGTACACTGCACCCACCTGCACACACCTGCACCTGCCTTTGGTTTGTGCATTTCTTGGATCCCAAAGGAAGCCATGCAAAGTGTGTGTGGGTGTGTATATGGGGTTGCTCCAGATCCCACCCCCTTTGCCCACCAATTTAGATGGGCCAAAGCACAATGCACACACCTGCACACACCTGCACACACCTGCACCTGTCTTTGCTTTGGGCATTTCTTGGATTCCAAAGGAAGCCATGCAAAGTGCATGTGGGTGTGTATATGGGGGGGGGTCTTCCCTCCCTCCTTCTGCCCCCCCTCCCCACCCAGACAGAGTCCGGCCTCGGCATGCTCCCCACGTCGCAGGGCACAAAGAGTACAAATTGGATAAAAGTCCATCAAACGGCTGCAATTAAGTTATTGATTTTCCACGCCGCCTCATTAAACCGGGTGCCTCGCTCCGGCTGCCCCCTGATGGGCCTAATTTGACATCATGTTCAATTTGGCAAAAGGGGGGCACAAGGCATGCGGGGGGGGGGCGTATAGGTGGGGGGTTGCAGAAGAGGCAGGAGAGGGCAAAGGGACCCCATCTCCAAGGAAAGGGGGTCCATCCCCATGTGGCTCCCTCCGAGACCCCCAACTTTGGGGAAAGGGACCCCCCCCCAAGGAGACATAACGGCTGGCAAAGGGTGTATCTGCACCCCCCCCCCCCCAAAGGCTTCTCACTTAATTCCCCGGAGGAAAACCCAATTGGTTTTCATCGCCTCAGTAAAATGCAAAGCAGGAGGAAGGAAAATGAGAAAAGCAGGCAGCAGCCGGGATTGAAGCAGTCCACTGCATCCAAATTAAGGGAGGAGGGGGCTGGGAGAGTGCCAAAGTGGGGAGGGCTGCCCCACCTTGCCTCGGAACAGAGACCCCCCCCCCCCACTTGCTTCCTAAGGACAAGAGAAGCACAGCCCCAAACCCAGGTGAGGGGTCAGCCCTTGGCAATGCCAATGCAACCAAGGTCCCCTCCAGCGTGTCACACCCTCTCTGCATTGCTGTGAGTTTTCCAGGCTGTACGGCCATCTTCCAGAAGCATTCTCTCCTGACAGGCATCCTCACAGGTTGTGAGGTCTGTTGGAAACGAGGCAAGTGGGGTTTATGCACCTGTGGAATGATGTCCAGGGTGGGAGAAAGACAGAACTCTTATCTCATTGCAACATGCACATTTTCCTCAAGCAGTATCTCTATTTACCATGGTCCTGGTAGCAGACACCATGGTACCAGAGGTTCCCAGAAGACATCATGGCTCTGTTTCACCATTGCCTCACCACCAGTTACTTTCAGTGGGACAATGAATTCTACGAACAGAAAGATGGAGTAGCTATGGGGAGCCCTCTCAGCCCGGTCATAGCTAACTTCTACATGGAACACTTTGAAAAACAAGCCCTGGAAACAGCAACCAAAAAGCCCACGATATGGTTCAGAGATGTGGATGACACTTTCATGGAGCCATGGAGAAGAAGAACTCAACAGGTTCCTGGACCATCTCAACAGCATCCACCCAAACATATGGTTCAGAGATGTGGATGACACCTTCACCATTTGGAGCCATGGAGAAGAAGAACTCAACAGGTTCCTGGACCATCTCAACAGCATCCACCCAAACATATGGTTCAGAAATGTGGATGACACCTTCACCATTTGGAGCCATGGAGAAGAAGAACTCAACAGGTTCCTGGACCATCTCAACAGCATCCACCCAAACATATGGTTCAGAAATGTGGATGACACCTTCACCATTTGGAGCCATGGAGAAGAAGAACTCAACAGGTTCCTGGACCATCTCAACAGCATCCACCCAAACATATGGTTCAGAAATGTGGATGACACCTTCACCATTTGGAGCCATGGAGAAGAAGAACTCAACAGGTTCCTGGACCATCTCAACAGCATCCACCCAAACATATGGTTCAGAGATGTGGATGACACCTTCACCATTTGGAGAAGAAGAGCTCAACAGGTTCCTGGACCATCTCAACAGCATCCACCCAAACATATGGTTCAGAAATGTGGATGACACCTTCACCATTTGGAGCCATGGAGAAGAACTCAACAGGTTCCTGGACCATCTCAACAGCATCCACCCAAACATATGGTTCAGAAATGTGGATGACACCTTCACCATTTGGAGCCATGGAGAAGAAGAACTCAACAGGTTCCTGGACCATCTCAACAGCATCCACCCAAACATATGGTTCAGAAATGTGGATGACACCTTCACCATTTGGAGCCATGGAGAAGAAGAACTCAACAGGTTCCTGGACCATCTCAACAGCATCCACCCAAACATATGGTTCAGAAATGTGGATGACACCTTCACCATTTGGAGAAGAAGAGCTCAACAGGTTCCTGGACCATCTCAACAGCATCCACCCAAACATATGGTTCAGAAATGTGGATGACACCTTCACCATTTGGAGCCATGGAGAAGAACTCAACAGGTTCCTGGACCATCTCAACAGCATCCACCCAAACATATGGTTCAGAAATGTGGATGACACCTTCACCATTTGGAGCCATGGAGAAGAACTCAACAGGTTCCTGGACCATCTCAACAGCATCCACACAAACATCCAGTTCACCACGGAAAAGAAAATGAAGGAAGACTGCCTTTTCTAGATGTCCTAGTCATCCGCAAACCAGATCCACAATTGGGTCACACCGTCTACAGAAAACCCACACACACACAGAGATATCTACATCAAAACTCCAACCATCACCCAAACCATCACAAAAGAAGCACCATTAAAGCCTTGGCAGACCGTGCAAAAAGAATCTGCGCAGCCCACCTCCTCCAAGATGGACTGAACCCCCTCAACTGGGCTCTCCAGGCCAATGGAGACTCCACCTCAGACATCAGAAGAGCTGCAAGACCACCGAGAACAAGCCACGAGAGTCAAGATGAAGATCCACCCAAAGGAAAAGTGTTCCTGCCAGACATCAAGGGAACCCCTGACCGCAGAGGGAAGCTGATGAGGAAACACAACGTACAAACAATCTCCAGACCCACCAAGAAAATCCAACAAATGCTACGTTCAGCAAAGGACAAGAGGGACCCTCCCACCTCTGCAGGAGTCTACCATTGTATACCATGCAGCTGTGGACAAGTCTACAGAGGGACCACCAAACGCAGCAGCAGCATTGCCCAGACACGAATCCAGGAACATGAAAGGCACTGCAGACTCCTTCAACCAGGGAAGTCAGCCATAGCAGAGCACCTGATGAACCGGCCTGGACACAGCATTTTATTTGAGAACACAGAAATGCTGGACCACTCTCACAACCACCATATCGGGCTACACAGAGAAGCCATTGAAATCCACAAGAAGCATGTGGACAATGTCAACAGAAAGGAAGAAACCATGAAAATGAACAAAATCTGGCTACCAGTATTAAAAACACTCTAAAATTACAACAGCAAAACAACAGAGAGGAAACAACCAGGCACATCTTAACACCTCTCAGCAAGAGATTTTCCCAGGCTCGGGCAGGCCTTCAAATGCTAATGACGGTAGTCAGTTGAAACATTCACACCTAGCTCCAGCAGAGAAGAGCTCTTTGTCCCACCCCAGCCATTCCACAGATATATAAACCCATTGTCCTACTTCCAACAGACCTCACTACCTCTGAGGATGCTTGCCATAGATGCAGGCGAAGCGTCAGGAGAGAATGCCTCTAGACCATGGCTCTATAGCCCGAAAAAACCCACAAGAACCCACAAAAACCCACGGCAGTGGGAGACCTGGGCCTCCATCCTCAGCAGAAAGAGGGTCCAAAAGGACTCCCAGACTCTTGACCAACGAGGACGGGCGTAGCGCCTCTCCATCCAGGGTAGGCAGCTGGATGTCCCACTGCCCGGTCGACCCAGCCATTGGATCTCTGTCTTTGCTGGATTCACCCTCAACCTGCTGGCACGCAGCCATCCAGTAACAGCCTCGAGGCACTGATGGAAACAATCGGGGACAGAGTCCGGTTGGCCTTCCATCTTCAGCACCAGCTGAGTGTCATCGGCGTACTGGTCACACTCCAGCCCAAAACCTCGAACCAGCTGAGCAAGTGGTCGCATAGAGATGTTAAACAAGAGAGGGGAGAGAATCCCCCCCCCCCCCCGAGGAACCCCACAAGAGAGAGAGAGGGGACCTCTCAGAGACCAGGCCTCCCCTCTCCACTCGCTGTCCACGGTTGTGAAGGAAGGAGGGGAGCCTTTCATGGCTGGAATCTGGGTTGTTATAGATTTTTTGGGGCTATAAAGCCATGTGGGCGTTTTGGGTATTTGTGCCAAATTTGGTCCAGTGAATGAAAATCCTCCAGATCAGACATTACGATTCATAACAGGAGCAAAAAGATACAGAATGGGGGACAGTGCCTGGCTCGAGAGCAGTACGTGTGAAAAAGATCTTGGAGTCCTCGTGAACAACAAGTTAAACATGAGCCAACAATGTGATGTGGCGGCAAAAAAAGCCAATGGGATTTTGGCCTGCATCAAGAGGAGCATAGTGTCTAGATCTAGGGAAGTCATGCTCCCCATGCTCTATTCCGCTTTGGTTAGACCACACCTGGAATATTGTGTCCAATTCTGGGCACCACAATTCAAGAGAGATATTGACAAGCTGGAATGTGTCCAGAGGAGGGCGACTCAAAGGATCAAGGGTCTGGAGAACAAGCCCTATGAGGAGCGGCTTAAGGAGCTGGGCATGTTTAGCCTGAAGAAGAGAAGGCTGAGAGGAGACATGATGAGGGCCATGTATAAATATGTGAGAGGAAGCCACAGGGAGGAGGAGGGAGCAAGCTTGTTTTCTGCTTCCCTGGAGGCGCAAGAGAGGAATGGCTTCAAACTACAGGAAAGGAGATTCCATCTGAACACGAGGAAGAACTTCCTGACTGTGAGAGCTGTTCAGCAGTGGAACTCTCTGCCCTGGAGTGTGGTGGAGGCTCCTTCTTTGGAAGCTTTTAAGCAGAGGCTGGATGGCCATCTGTCAAGGGTGATTTGAATGCAATATTCCTGCTTCTTGGCAGAATGGGGTTGGACTGGATGGCCCATGAGGTCTCTTCCAACTCTTTGATTCTATGATTCTATGATTCTATGAAGCCACAGGGAGGAGGAGGGAGCAAGCTTCCTTTCTGCTTCCTTGGAGACTAGAACACAGAACAATGGCTTCAAATACAAGAGAGGAGATTCCACCTGAAGATGAGGAAGAACTTCCTGACTGTGAGAGCCGTTCAGCAGTGGAACTCTCTGCCCTGGAGTGTGATGGAGGCTCCTTCTTTGGAAGTGTTTAAACAGAGGCTGGATGGCCATCTGTCAGGGGTGCTTTGAATGCAACATTCCTGCTTCTTGGCAGAATGGGGTTGGACTGGATGATGGCCCAGGAGGTCTCTTCCAACTCTTCGATTCTAGGATTCTATGATTCTATAACTTCCTGACTGTGAGAGCCGTTCAGCAGTGGAACTCTCTGCCCCGGAGGGAGTGTGGTGGAGGCTCCTTCTTTGGAAGCTTTTAAGCAGAGGCTGGATGGCCATCTGTCAGGGGTGCTTTGAATGCAATATTCCTGCTTCTTGGCAGAATGGGGTTGGACTGGATGATGGCCCAGGAGGTCTCTTCCCACTCTTGGATTCTAGGATTCTATGATCTCAGCCATGCATGCAGAGAGAGAGGGAGCCAAGGCTAAGAGGGTCCCAGCCCCTTTGCAATCCCATGGGTCTCACTCCCTCCCCACCCCACAGCTTGGGTGCCTCCTGAGGCGCATGGGCCAGACCAATGAGGCTGCAAGAGGCCAGCCTGGCTCCTCCGCAGGACCTTTTGGAGGCCAGCGTGGTTCGGCTCTTCCTCCAGAGAGGGTTTAGCCTTCGCTTGGCAAGGATTTGCTCCACGTGAAGGAGCTTCCTCTCTCTCTCTCTCTCTCTCTCTCTCTGATCGCAATCAATAAGAGGGATTTAGAGGAAACCCCAAAGAAAGGGGAGGCGGGCAGAGGGAAAGTCTCCGCTGGTGCTCTTCAGAGAGAGCGAGAGGCCGGAGCAGAAATGCCACCCTCACGGCCACACCGTCCCTCGCTCTTCCACGGCAAGTGGGGACCCCCCCCCCCCCCGCCCCACACATTTGGAGCACTGAATGAGGAAGGAAGAAGGCGCCATCAGGCCAACGAGCTGGGGCCACACCTTGGAATCACAGAATCCTACAGTTGGAGGGCACCCCAAAGGCCATCCAATCCAGTCCCCTTCTGCTAGGCAGGAAGACCATACAACCCCTCCCAAGAGATGGCCATCCAGCCTCTGTTTAAATGCATATTGTGGGATGGAGTCTTGGAGCATGCAAGAAATCGGTTAGTGTGTGTGTCAACTGTAAAATAAGCTGCATGTAGCTGGGCATGTTTAGCCTGAAGAAGAGAAGGCTGAGAGGAGATATGATGAGGGCCATGTATAAATATGTGAGAGGAAGCCACAGGGAGGAGGAGGGAGCAAGCTTCCTTTCTGCTTCCCTGGAGACTAGGACGCAATGGAACCATGGCTTCAAACTACAAGAGAGGAGATTCCATCTGAACACGAGGAACTGCTTGTTCCCTTTCTGTTTGGGGTGGCCCTCAGGAAAGTTGACCAAGACTGTGGGAGGCACTCATGCCTGTGGATTGTATGACCAGCCATCTGGCTTCTCCCCAGTTGCCCTTTCTTCGTCCAACTTTTGCCCCCTGAAAGGGCCCGCCTGCCTCCCCAGAACCTGTCATTGTAGCAACTGATTCCCAAAAGGAAGAGAAACATTCACCGCTACCAATAATAATTGCAGAAACTGTTATTGTTCTGGTATTATCTTGTTGCGTTCCACAATGCACAGCCTGCAAATGCCATGCCATATGCCCAGAGAGAGAAAGAGAGAGAGACTGGCATTTGAAATGCAGGCTGGGAAGATGGAGGGGCAAGAGGGTGGACAGTGGTCAGCCAGAACAGGGTCAGGAGCAGGCATGGGCAAACTTGGGCCCTCCCTTCAGGTTTTGGACTCGTAACTCCCACCATTCCTCACAGCCTCAAGCCCTTTCCTTTCCCACCTGTGTGTTTGTTTTGAAGTCTAGGCTAGGTACTTCAACCAGCAGCAACTGTCATTGCTGAAGCTCATTCACTCTACTGCTAGCACTAGAACAGGTATGAGCAAACTTGGGTCCTCCAGGTGTTTTGGACTTCAACTCCCACC
The DNA here is from genome assembly GCF_037176765.1 of Anolis sagrei. Lineage (NCBI taxonomy): Eukaryota > Metazoa > Chordata > Lepidosauria > Squamata > Anolidae > Anolis > Anolis sagrei. Next base: position 247,612,767 of record NC_090024.1, on the reverse strand, counting down.
ATTCCTGGCCTCAGGCCCCTTCCTTTCCACCCTGTATGTTTGTTTAGAAGGCTAGGCTAGGTACTTCAGCCAGCAGAAACTGTCACTGCTGAAGCTCATGCACTCTACTGCTAGCACTAGAACACACATGAGCAAATTTGGGCCTTCCAAGTGTTTTGGACTTCAACTCCCACCATTCCTCACAGCCTTGGGACCTTTCTTTTCTCTCCCTATGAGAGTGTTTGTTTTGAAGGCGAGGCTAGGTACTTCAGCTAGAAACAACTGTAAATGCTGAAGTTCATTCATAGAATCCAAGAATCATAGAGTTGGAAGAGACCTCATGGCCCATCCAGTCCAAACCCTGCCAAGAAGCAGGAAAATTGCATTCAAACCACCCCTGACAGATGGCCATCCAGCCTCTGTTTAAGAACTTCCAAAGAAGGAGCCTCCACCACACTCTGGGGCAGAGAGTTCCATTGCTGAACAGCTCTCACAGTCAGGAAGTTAATTCACTCAACTGTTGGCACTAGAACAGCCATGGACAAATTTGGCCCCCTCCAGGGGTTTTGGACTGCAACTCCCACCATTCCTCACAGCCTCAGACCCTTTCCTTTCCCCCCTATGAGAGTGTTTGTTTTGAAGGCAAGGCTAGGTACTTCAGCCAGCAGTAGCTGTAATTGCTGAAGCTCATTCACTCGACTGCTAGCACTAGAAGAGGCATGGACAAATCTGGGCCCTCTGGGTGTTTTGGACTGCAACTCCCACCATTCCTAACAGCCTCAGACCCTTTCTTTTCCCCCCTATGACAGTGTTTGTTTTGAAGGTGAGCACCAACTGTAATTACTTTTGTCCTTCTTTTGGGGCTGCAACTGTAATTGCTGAAGCTCATTCACCCTACTGCTGGCACAAGAACAGGCATGAGCAAACTTGAGCGCTCTGGGTGTTTTGGACTCCAACTCCCACCATTCCTAACAGCCTTAGGCCCTTTCCTTTCCCCCCTCAGTCTGAGGCTGTTAGAAATGGGAAGACCAAAGGATGGGCCAGTCTCCTACGGCCCCTCTCTCGGCATCCTGACCCATAGAATCCTAGAATCCTAGAATCAAAGAGTTGGAAGAGACCTCCTGGGCCATCCAGTCCAACCCCATTCTGCCAAGAAGCAGGAATATTGCATTCAAATCACCCCTGACAGATGGCCATCCAGCCTCTGTTTAAAAGCTTCCAAGGAAGGAGCCTCCACCACACTCCGGAGACCTTCCCTTCTGCTGGAGATCCTTCACAGAGCAGAAGGGGGTTGGACTGGATGGCCTCTGGGTGCCCCTTCCTACTCTGGGATCCTGTGCCTCTGGTGCCCTAGATGATGCCCCCCATCTGAAGAAGGGCGATGAGGATCTGGAAGCCCTGCGGATGGCGGCTCTTCCCTCCCCGATTGCCAAGTGCGGAGGCGGCACCGGGGGCCGCCTGCCCAGATGAAATTGCTTTACACGGCTTTACACGGTTTTATTGACTGTCCCTTGCCCTGGGAGCGCCAGGTATAAATATTGTAATAAACAAGACATGAATAATAAATAAGCCTCAGCCACAGAGAAGAAGAGCGGCAGCAGCGGAAGAATTAAGGGAGGGAGGGAGGAACGAAGGGAGTCCGTGGGGAAAGATGGGGAGGGGTCCAAGGTCCATGGGGCTCAGCCCAGACCCCACAGGGAGACCCCAAGGGCCAGTGAGAGGGGCTTTTCAGTGGAAGGGGGTGACTTACTTGGGGGTCAGGGGTGTGTGGGGCGGCATGGGGCTCAGCCCAGACCCCACAGGGGAACCCCAAGGGTCAGTGGAAGGGTCTTTCAATGGGAGGGGTGACTTACTTGGGGGTCAGGTGTGTGTGGGGCGGGATGGGGCTCAGCCCAGACCCCACAGGGGGACCCCAAGGGCCAGTGGGAGGGGCTTTTCTGTGGGGGGGGGGTGACTTACTTGGGGGTCAGGTGTGTGTGGGCGGCAAGGGGCTCAGCCCAGACCCCACAGGGGGACCCCAAGGGCCAGTGGGAGTGGTCTTTCAGTGGGGGAGGGGTGACTTACTTGGGGGTCAGGTGTGTGTGGGCGGCAAGGGGCTCAGCCCAGACCACACAGGGGGACCCCAAGGGCCAGTGGGAGTGGTCTTTCAGTGGGGGGGGGGGTGACTTACTTGGGGGTCAGGTGTGTATGGGCGGCAAGGAGCTAAGCCCAGACGCCACAGGGGGACCCCAAGGGCCAGTGGGAGGGGTCTTTCAGTGGGGGGGATGGACTTACTTGTGGGTCAGGTGAGTGTGGGGTGGCAAGGGGCTCAGCCCAGACCCCACAGGGGGACCCCAAGGGCCAGTGAGAGGGGTCTTTCAGTGGGGGGGGGGTGACTTACTTGGGGGTCAGGTGTGTGTGGGGCGGCATGGGGCTCAGCCCAGACCCCACAGGGGACCCCAAGGGCCAGTGGGAGGGGTCTTTCAGTGGGGGGGTGACTTACTATGGGGTCAGGTGTGTGTGGGGCGGCATACATGGCACAAAGCAATTAAAACATACAGAACGTATTAAAATACGGACACAACAATTATGAAGCAATTCCATCCTTTGTGCCCTGATCATGAAAATCATATGGGTGCTTAAGGAGGGAGACCACCTTTGGGTCAAGCAGCCCCCTCCCCAAATCACTGTCAGGCTAAACAAGGGAGGGGGCTGCACTTCAGTCCCATGCCTTCTAGGGAAGGGGAACCCCCCATCCCTAAAAGTGGGCATCCCAGGGCAGGGAGGGTCTTCCTATTGCATTTGGGGCTTCTCTAGGGGGTTTCGAGCCCCTCCCGCCCCCACCCCCTTTTCTGGCGGCTGTTAACTCCGCCGCGGCCTCTTAATTGGCGGAATGGGCCGCTTTCATGCCGGCGAAGCGCACCCCGCCCGCCGCCTCTGATCTCCAATTTGGCTCCAGCGCCGAGCCTTTGATCCGCTATGTTCGGGCCCCCCCCTGCGCCCCCTCCCCTGGTAATTGTCAGCCAGCGACGCCGCTGCTTTCAAAGCATCACAAGCAGAGGAAGGAGCGGAAAGGGAGGGAAGGGAGGCTGGGGTCTCTCTCCAGGCAGACGCCAATAGAGCAGGCACCCCTCTTTCCTTTTTGGGGGGGGGGGGGTAAGAGAGGAGGGGGCTCAGGGCTGGCACCATCCAATGAAGGTCAAAGGGGAAGGGAGGTTGCCCAGGAGTGGCACTCTGTGCATGCTTAAGGAGCATCCTCTTTGCCGTCCATGAACAAATGGTTGGATTCCTCCCAGGAGGTACCATAGAACCCTATAGTTGGAAGGGACCCCCAAAGGCCATCCAGACCACCCCCTTTCTGCCAATAAGAAAAGCACAACCCAAACCTTCCCAACAGATGGCTTATTGTATTGTCGAAGGCTTTCATGGCCGGAATCACTCAGTTCTTGTGGGTTTTTTCGGGCTATATGGCCATGTTCTAGAGGCATTTCTCCTGACGTTTCACCTGCATCTATGGCAAGCATCCTCAGACCTCTGAGGAAGCCTGCCATAGATGCAGGCGAAACGTCAGGAGAAATGGCTCTAGAACATGGCCATATAGCCCGAAAAAACCCACAAGAACTGAGATGGCTTATTTATCGTGTCATCCGCAACCAGAACATTGTATGACATTTCTAACAGGACAAAACAAACAAACAGATTAAAAAAAACACACATTTTGCAAACTTGGTAGCTGATTCAATGTCCTTTGACCAGTCTCTGGCCCCTTGGAGTGCCTCTGGTGTTGCCGCAAGAATGTCCTCCCTTGTGCATGTGGCAGGGCTCAGGTTGCATTGCAGCAGGTGGTCAGGGGTTGGCTCTTCTCCCCACTCGCATGTCGTGGACTCCACTTTGTGGCCCCATTTCTTCAGGTTGGCTCTGCATCTCGTGGTGCCCGAGCGAAGTCTGTTCAGTGCCTTCCAAGTCGCCCAGTCCTCTGTGTGCCCAGGGGGGAGTCTCTCATTGGGTATCAGCCACGGATTGAGGTGCCGGGTTTGAGCCTGCCACTTTTGGACTCTCGCTTGCTGAGAGGGGCTCAGGCCAGACCGCACAGGGGGACCCCAAGGGCCAGTGGGAGGGGTCTTTCAGTGGGGGGGTGACTTACTTGGGAGTCAGGTGTGTGTGGGTGGCAAGGGGCTCAGCCCAGACCCCACAGGGGGACCCCAAGGGCCAGTGGGAGGGGTCTTTCAGTGGGGGAGGTGTGACTTACTTGGAGGTCAAGTGTGTGTGGGTGGCAAGGGGCTCAGCCCAGACCCCAGCGGGTGTTCCAGCGGGTGTCTCTGTAGATCTAAGAAAACTATTTTTTGATTTAAGTCATTGATGTGCTGGCTGATACCCAAACAAGGGATGAGCTGGAGATGTCTCTGCCTTGGTCCTTTCACTATTGGCTGCTACTTCCCGGCGGATGTCAGGTGGTGCAATACCGGCTAAGCAGTGTAATTTCTCCAGTGGTGTGGGGCGCAGACACCCCGTGATAATGCGGTATGTCTCATTAAGAGCCACATCCACTGTTTGAGCGTGGTGAGATGTGTTCCACACTGGGCATGCGTACTCAGCAGCAGAGTAGCACAGCGCAAGGGCAGATGTCTTCACTGTGTCTGGTTGTGATCCCCAGGTTGTGCCAGTCAGCTTTCGTATGATATTGTTTCTAGCAACCACAGATGGCTGTCCAGGCACTTCTCCTGCCAGCTGGACAAGGAAGCCTCCCCCTGCAACGATAGACCTTCTTGCAGCAACACCAGAGGCACTCCAAGGGGCCAACTACAGCTCAAAGGACATTTGATAGAATACCAAGCTTGCAAACTTTGTGTTTTGTTTGTTTGTTTGTTAAAAATGCAATGCAACTGTTTGGTTTGCTCCTGACACGATAAATAAATAAGAGATGAAGAATGAGATGTACCAACTATAGTTTTGTACAGTGACCCCAATAGGCTCTCATGCTAAGGGACAGAGAGAGGAGCCCACCCTCTGTATCCCCTTCTATCCCTCTGAAGCAAACAGCCTGTCCTCTTCCCTTTGGTTCTTAGAATCATAGAATCATAGAATCAAAGAGTTGGAAGAGACCTCCTGGGCCATCCAGTCCAACCCCATTCTGCCAAGAAGCAGGAATATTGCATTCAAATCACCCCTGACAGATGGCCATCCAGCCTCTGTTTAAAAGCTTCCAAAGAAGGAGCCTCCACCACACTCCCTCCGGGGCAGAGAGTTCCACTGCTGAACAGTTCTCACAGTCAGGAAGTTCTTCCTCATGTTCAGATGGAATCTCCTCTCTTGTAGTTTGAAGCCATTGTTCCATTGCGTCCTAGTCTCCAGGGAAGCAGAAAACAAGCTTGCTCCCTCCTCCTCTCTGTGGCTTCCTCTCACGTATTTATACATGGCCCTCATCATGTCTCCTCTCAGCCTTCTCTTCTTCAGGCTAAACATGCCCAGCTCCTTAAGCCGCTCCTCATAGGGCTTATTCTCCAGATCCTTGATCATTTTAGTCGCCCTCCTCTGGACACATTCCAGCTTGTCAATATCTCTCTTGAATGGTGGTGCCCAGAATTGGACACAATATTCCAGATGTGGTCTAACCAAAGCAGAATAGAGGGGTAGCATGACTTCCTAAGATCTAGACACTAGGCTCCTCTTGATGCAGGCCAAAATCCCATTGGCTTTTTTTGCCGCCACATCACATTCCTGGCTCATGCTTAACTTGTTGTCCACGATGGCTCCAAGATCTTTTTCACACGTACTGCTCTCGAGACAGGCATTGTCCCCCATTCTGTATCTTTGTATTTCGTTTTTCCTGCCAAAGTGGAGTATCTTGCATTTGTCACTGTTGAACTTCATTTTGTCTTGGAAGAGACTTGCTCAAAACCACAATTCATCCCTTTCCCAGAAGCCAGGGTGGAAAGGCAAGGCAAATGTGGCGCCAAGAGGGAAGCTTGCTCCTTTTGCCACCATCCAAAGCAACAGCTTGCTTTCCCCGGAAAGGGAAGGGTATCAGAGGGCTCAAATCCCACAACCAGGGATTAGTGTCTAGATCTAAGGAAGTAATGCTACCCCTCTATTCTGCTTTGGTTAGACCACACCTGGAATATTGTGTCCAATTCTGGGCACCACAATTCAAGAGAGATATCAACAAGCTGGAATGTGTCCAGAGGAGGGCGACTCAAATGATCAAGGGTCTGGAGAACAAGCCCTATGAGGAGCGGCTTAAGGGGACGGGGAGTCAGAGACTGGGGAACCGGGAAGGAGACGACGCCAGGAAAGGAGGCAAAGAGCTGGAGAACTTCTGAAGGACCTTCGTGCCACCGGGAGAGCGCAACACACACACACATACACACCCAAGTAAGGCCCAGGGAATCTTATCAGGAAAACCAGCCAAAAGGGGCTACAAGTTTCTTATCAGAGCAGAAACAAAGCTGTGTTCATAAAGGGAGAAGTTCAAAGTAGAGCTTGGGCCAGACCAACACTCCAAGAGTCAACTTTCCAAGGATTTGGGACACACAGCTGTGCTTCGTTTATTGCTATTTCTAAAGGAGGTGGGGAACGGTGCGGCTGCCAAGTTACTTTTAGAGTGTATTGCCATGTTGTTCTCTGCCAGAGTGGGAAAACAGGCACAGGACAACTTCGGCCCTCCCTCCAGATGTTTTGGATTTCAACCCTTACCTGCTGTTAGAAATAGGGCTAGAAGGCAGGATCATCAAGTTTGCAGACGACACCAAATTGGGAGGGAGAGCCAATACTCCAGAGGACAGGAGCAGGACTCAAAGGGATCTTGACAGATTAGAGAGATGAAGGGCCAAAACTAACAAAATGAAGTTCAACAGGGACAAATGAAAGAGACTCCACTTGGGCAGGAAAAACGAAATGCAAAGAGACAGAATGAGGGACAATGCCTGGCTCGAGAGCAGTACGTGTGGAAAAGATCTTGGAGTCCTGACAGATGGCCATCCAGCCTCTGTTTCAAAGCTTCCAAAGAAGTAGCCTCCACCACACTCCAGGGCAGAGAGTTCCACTGCTGAACAGCTCTCACAGTAAATGTAAATAAAGAGAAGAGCCGCTACCAAAGCAGAAACACCTGTCTGAAGTCATTGTGTTGTCGAAGGCTTTCATGGCTGGAATCACTGGGTTGTTGTAGATTTTCGGGCTATATGGCCATGTCCTAGAAGCATTCTCTCCTGACATTTTGCCTGCATCTATGGCAAGCAACCTCTGAAGATGCTTGCCATAGATGCAGGTGAAACGTCAGGAGAGAATGCTTTTAGTACATGGTTATCTTTCTGAAGTCAGTTAATTGGATGATATTGTCAAAGGCTTTCATGGCCGGAACCACTTGGTTGTTACAGGTTTTTTCAGGCTATATGGCTATGTTCTAGAGGAGGTGGGGAATAGCAAGAACATGGCCATATAGCCCGAAAAAAACTACAACAACCCAATTGGATGATTACAAAGGAAATTGGCCAGCAAATTACACTGATAGGGCCCAAGTTGGCCCTTGCCAGACTTGGAATCATAGAATCCTGGGGGACCATCCAATCCAACTCCCTTCTTCCTGGGTTGTTTTAGGTATTTTGGGCTATATGGCCATGTTCTAGAAGCATTCTCTCCTGACGTTTCACCTGCATCTATGGCAACCATCCTCAGCAACCATCCTCAGAGGTTGTGGGGCCTCTGAAACCTAGTGATTCCAGCCATGAAAGCCTTCAACAATGCTCTTCTTTCTTCCAAACATGGAAGACACCATCCAAGCCCTCTGGACAGATGGCCACTCAGACTGATCAAAGGTAGAGGACTCCACCAGACAATATATATTCCTCTCGGTCCTTTAGGAGGTTCAATCCCAGGTGGGATCTCCTTCCTTGCCATTCGAGGTCTGGCAGCCAACATGGAGGAGTCTTGGGCTCATTGCTTCAAACCAAGTCCCACACAAAGCAAGGCTTCATGTGACCCACTTGTCACTAAAAGAGGGGTCTGTGGGGGTCCAAAGGGGCTGCAGGATACAGATTTGCTGACCCAGACACCCTGGGGCCCTCCTTGTAGCACCCAGCCAGGCTTCCTCTCTCAAATGTCCAGCAGCAGTGACCACAGAGTGACCGTTGCGTCCCTAAGAGGCCCAGATGGAGCGAAGCCTTAAAATGCCACTCAAGCTGGCATAAAGATGGAAGGAATGTTCAAAAATAATCTTGAGGGTGATCGGAAAACATGTTTGTGAGGCTTGACAAACCCTGACAGGGATGCCGGTCTGCGCAGGCGCACCAGGCGCACATCCTTTCCTTCGGCAATCACTTTAGCGAAACAAGCTGTTTGCCACTTATGTCTGAGTACAAACACAAAGTGACACGATTCATCTGCAAAGCCCAAAGACGCTCCACGGAAGCAGGGACGCCGACAGCAGTGGGGCAGGAAATGGGGCAGAAGGGCCCAAGCAGGGTCCGAGGAGGGGGTGCTGGGGGGGGGGACAAATGGCCAGACAGGAGGGGTCAAAGGCAGACCGCCATTGCTCTGAGCCAATGTGGGGGGGGGGGGGAGCATTGCTTTACTATGAGCCCCAAACCCCTGACAAAATACCCCCAGAGGCCCAGAAAAGACCCACAAGGGCCATTCAGGCCAACCCTCTTCTGGCCACCATTCCGGAAAAGCACAATCCAAACATGACCAGAATCACTTGGTTGCTGTGAATTTTTGGGGTATGGCCTTGGACTGTGTGGCTCATAATAAATGGTGGCAAGTTCTTGGTGGGATGGGCATCCCAAGCCCCCTCCCCTCTCTCCTGAGGAATCTGGACAAGGACCAAGGAGCCGCAGTCAGAACTGACCACGGAACAGGAGACGGGTTCCAGATTGGGAAAGGCGTACGGCAAGGCTGCATCCTCTCACCCAACCTCTTTAACGTGTATGCAGAACGCATCATGCGAGGATGTGCGGGGCTGGAGGAATGCAAAGCTGGGGTGAAAATGGCTGGAAGAAACATTCACAACCTCACATATGCAGATGACACCACTCTGATGGCCGAAAGCGAGGAGGAGCCGAGGAGCCTTCTAATCAAGGTGAAAGAAGAAAGCGCAAAAGCCGGCTTGCAGCTAAACGTCAAAAAAACCAAGATTATGGCAACAAGAATGATTGACAACTGGAAAATAGAGGGAGAAACCGTGGAGGCCGTGACAGGGTTTGTATTTCTAGGCGCAAAGATGACTGCAGATGCAGACTGTGGCCAGGACATCAGGAGACGCTTCCTTCTTGGGAGGAGAGCAATGTCCAGTCTCGATAAAATAGTCAAGAGCAGAGACATCAGACTGGCAACCAAGATCCATTGCCTAGTCAAAGCCATGGTCTTCCCTGTAGTCACCTACGGATGTGAGAGCTGGACCTTCGGGAAGGCCGAGCGAAGGAAGAGAGAGGCTTTTGAGCTGTGGTGTTGGAGGAAAGTCCTGAGAGTGCCTTGGACTGCGAGAAGATCCAACCAGTCCATCCTCCAGGAAAGAAAGCCCGGCTGCTCACTGGAGGGAAGGAGAGTAGAGGACAAGATGAAGTCCTTTGGCCACATCAAAGCCTAGAGAAGGGAATGATGCTGGAGAAAGTGGAAGGTAAAAGGAAGAGGGGCCGACCAAGGGCAAGATGGAGGGATGGCATCCTTGAAGTGACTGGACTGACCCTGAAGGAGCTGGGGGTGGTGACGGCCGACAGGGAGCTCTGGTGTGGGCTGGTCCATGAGGTCACAAAGAGTCGGAGACGACTGAACGAATGAACAACAACATGGCCAATGTATTCCAGCAGCATTCTCTCCTGACATATACATATCCCTGTGGAATAATGTGCAGGCTGGGAGGAAGACCCCTTGTCTGTTTAAAGCAAGTCTGGATGTTACAATTAGCCAGCTTGAATAGCATGAGTAGCCATGAACTTGCAAGGTCAATTATAGAATCAAAGAGTTGGAAGAGACCTCATGGGCCATCATCCAGTCCAACCCCATTCAGCCAAGAAGCAGGAATATTGCATTCAAAACACCCCTGACAGATGGCCATCCAGCCTCTGTTTCAAAGCCTCCAAAGAAGGAGCCTCCACCACACTCCCTCCGGGGCAGAGAGTTCCACTGCTGAACGGCTCTCACAGTCAGGAAGTTCTTCCTCATGTTCAGATGGAATCTCCTCTCTTGTAGTTTGAAGCCATTGCTCCATTGCGTCCTAGTCTCCAGGGAAGCAGAAAGGAAGCTTGCTCCCTCCTCCTCCCTGTGGCTTCCTATCACATATTTATACATGGCTATCCTATCCCCTCTCAGCCTTCTCTTCTTCAGGCTAAGCATGCCTAGCTCCTTAAGCCGCTCCTCATAGGGCTTGTTCTCCAGACCCTTGATCATTTGAGTCTCCCTCCTCTGGACACATTCCAGCTTAGAGTCAATATCTCTCTTCAATTGTGGTGCCCAGAATTAGACACAACATTCCAGGTGTGGTCTGACCAAAGCGGAATAGAGCATGGGGAATATGACTTCCCTGGACCTTGACACTAGGCTCCTCTTGATGCAGGCCAACATCCCATTGGACTTTTTTGCCACCACATCACATTCCTGGCTCATGTTCTCCTTCCTCCCCACGAGGACTCCAAGATCTTTTTCACACGTCCTGCTCTTGAGCCAGGCATTGTCCCCCATTTTGTATCTTTGCATTTCGTTTTTTCTGCCTAAGTGGAATCTCTTGCATCTGTCCCTGTTGAACTTCATTGTGTTAGTTTTGGCCATTCATCTCTCTAATCTGTCAAGATCCCTTTGAGTCCTGCTCCTGTCCTCTGGAGTCTTGGCTCTCCCTCCCAATTTGGTGTCGTCCGCAAACTTGATGGTCATGCCTTCTCGCCCTTCATCTAAGTCATGAATGAAGATCCTGAGCAGGACCGGGCCCAGGAGGGTATCTGCATAGAGGCAAGTGGAGTGTATATATCCCTTTGGAATGATGTCCAGGTGGGAAGAAGAACCCTTGTCTGTTTGAAGCAAGTCTGAATGTTGCAGTTAGCCAGTTTGAATAGCATGAGTAGCCATGAAGTTTGCAAAGTTAATCAGGGAGGCTATTTGCATTGAGGTATTTATTTATTTACCCTGTCTCTACCCCGAAGGGAACTCAAGGCGGCTTACATAGAGGCAATTATTCAGTGCCTTAAAACACATACAACTCCAGTAACATTAATATTAAAATGGAATTAAAATTAATGCATATTAAACATTTAAATCATTTCAAAACATTACATTCAATATAAATCACACCATCCATAATCGTAGCCTAAAGTCATTCCGTAGTCACGGCGCATACTTCAAATCTGTTATTGCATGGCACTATTCTCCAAAAGCCTGATCCCAAAGCCAGGTTTTTACTTTCCTTCTGAAGGCTAGTGGAGAGGGGGCTGGTCTCGTAGCCTGGCCTCTGTTGCCTGGAGGCACCCTCTGTTTGGGAGCTGTTAACCCGAACTTGTTTGCTGCTTAGAATTACAGTGCCAGTTAACATCCTCCAAACAAGGATGCCTCCAGGCAACAACAGCCAGGCCACCTCTGTGCAAACACCCTCACTGATTGACTTTGCAGCTGTAAGGTTACCCAACCCCCAGGTTGAGAAATGCTGCCTTAAGGCCATCCAGTCCAACTCCCTTCACCAGGACAAGAAAACATAACCAAATCCCTCCTGACAAAGAGCCATCCAGCCATAGATATAGAGAGATATGATTCATACACAGATAGATATAGTATCCTAGATTTGAAAGGGACCCATAAAGAAGGACAATTCTAGAAAATGAAATGCAAAGAGACAGAATAGGGTACAATGCATGGCTCGAGAGCAGAATGTGTGCAAAAGATCTTGGAGTCCTCGTGGACAGGAAAGTGAACATGAGCCAGGAATGTGATGTGGCGGCAAAAAAAGCCAATGGGATGTTGGCCTGCATCAAGAGGAGCCTAGTGTCTAGATCTAGGGAAGTCATGCTCCCCATGCTCTATTCTGCCTTGGTTAGACCACGTTACCTGGAATATTGTGTCCAATTCTGGGCACCACAATTCAAGAGAGATATTGACTCTAAGCTGGAATGTGTCCAGAGGAGGGCAACTAAAATGATCAAGGGTCTGGAGAACAAGCCCTATGAGGAGCAGCTTAAGGAGCTGGGCATGTTTAGCCTGAAGAAGAGAAGGCTGAGAGGAGATATGATAGCCATGTATAAATATGTGAAAGGAAGCCACAGGGAGGAGGAGGAGGGAGCAAGCTTGTTTTCTGCTTCCCTGGAGACTAGGACGCGGAACAATGGCTTCCAACTACAAGAGAAGAGATTCCATCTGAACATGAGGAAGAACTTCCTGACTGCGAGAGCCGTTCAGCAGTGGAACTCTCTGCCCCGGAGGGAGTGTGGTGGAGGCTCCTTCTTTGGATGGCCATCTGTCAGGGGTGCTTTGAATGCAATATTCCTGCTTCTTGGCAGAATGGGGTTGGACTGGATGATGGCCCAGGAGGTCTCTTCCCACTCTAGGATTCTAGGATTCTATTATTCCAGAGTAGGCAAACCAGACAATTTCCACATCAACACTCACAAAGAAACAACAAGAAGTACTGTTTACCCAAGAGCAGAAAGATATTACATATATTAGAAACCAACACTTTCTCATGACTTTATTTTCCAGATCACCAGACTGGGCCACAACAATGCGTGGCAGGGGATGGCTAGTAAATAAAGTCCAGTGCACAAAGGCCTTGGCTATTGCATCTTGGAAATGCTTGCTAGCCATATGGCACAAACTTAGAATCATAGAATCAAAGACTTGGAAGAGACCTCCTGGGCCATCATCCAGTCCAACCCCATTCTGCCAAGAAGCAGGAATATTGCATTCAAAGCACCCCTGACAGATGGCCATCCAGCCCCTGTTTAAATGCTTCCAAAGAAGGAGCCCCCACCACACTCCAGGGCAGAGAGTTCCACTGCTGAACGGCTCTCACATGTTCAGATGGAATCTCCTCTCTTGTAGTTTGAAGCCATTGTTCCCTTGCGTCCTAGTCTCCAAGGAAGCAGAAAGGAAGCTTGCTCCCTCCTCCTCCCTGTGGCTTCCTCTCACATATTTATACATGGCTCTCATATCTCCTCTCAGTCTTCTCTTCTTCAGGCTAAACATGCCCAGCTCCTTAAGCCGCTCCTCATAGGGCTTGTTCTCCAGACCCTTGATCATTTTAGTCGCCCTCTTCCTCTGGACACATTCCAGCTTAGAGTCAATACCTCTCTTGAATTGTGGTGCCCAGAATTGGACACAATATTCCAGGTGTGGTCTAACCAAAACAGAATAGAGAATGGGCAGTATGACTTCCCTGGATCTAGACACTAGGCTCCTATTGATGCAGGCCAAAATCCCATTGGCTTTTTTTGCTACCACATCCCATTCCTGGCTCATGTTCAACTTCCTCCCCACGAGGACTCCAAGATCTTTTCCACACGTCCTGCTCTCGAGCCAGGCCTCATCGTCTCCCATTCTGTCTCTTTGCATTTTGTTTTTCCTGCCAAAGTGGAGTATCTTGCATTTGTCACTGTTGAACTTCATTTTGTTAGTTCTGGCCCATCATCTCTCTAATCTGTCCAGATCGTTTTGAATCCTGCTCCTGTCCTCTGGAGTCTTGGCTATCCCTCCCAACTTGGTTCCTGGTCCTGTTCAAGGAACACTGGTCTGAAGAGCACCAAAATGGTCCTTCATGGATCCAAATGGGCTTTGCCCCTCCTCACTGCCCAACCCCCCCCCCCCCCCCCCCCCCATCCCGACAACCACAGCAAATGCCCATTTGCTCCGATTTTAGGCCAAGAGCTTCTCGGGAAGGTCAGTTTGTATTTTTAGGAGGCCACAGGCCGGCCCTGCTGGGAAAAATGCTTCTGAGTGGGTTTAATTCCTATGTTCCGCTTAATGCCATTCCGAGCGTAATTCCTGCATGAGTTTAGTTCCATCTCTTCTGGCTTGTTTTTATTTAGCTCGCATTCTTGCCTTCAGCCCCAGGTTTTGCGGGAAAAGGCGGAAAAAGAGGGGGGGGGCAAAGTATAAATAAAGTCTAAACGCAAGACGAGACAGTTGGAGCCAATGCCTCCTTCTGCCAGATTCAGAAATGGCTGAGGAGATGGAGGGATAGAGGGATGGATGGATGGATGGATGGATGGAGGAAATGAAGAAGGAGGGAGGGAGGGAAGGGACTGCCGAGAGATGAAGAGAAAAAGGAAAGGATGGAGAAGGGAAGAGAGAAGGCGAGCTGTCTTCCCTCCCTTCCAAAGAAGCTGAATGAGGGGGATGGATGGATGGATGGAGGGAGGAAATGAAGGAGGGAGGGAAGGAAGGGACTGCCGTGAGATGAAGGGAAAAGGAAAGGATGGAGAAGGGAAGAGAGGAGAGATGCCCTTCCTCCTTTCCAAAGAAGCTGAATGAGGGGGATGGAGGGATGGAGGGATTGATGGATGGAGGAAATGAAGAAGGAGTGAGGGAAGGGAGGGACTGCTGAGAGATGAAGGGAAAAGGAAAGGATGGAGAAGAGAAGAGAGGAGAGAAGCCCTTCCCCCCTTCCAAAGAAGCTGAATGAGGAGGATGGATGGACAGATGGATGGAGGAAATGAAGAAGGAGGGAGGGAAGGATGGAGAAGGGAAGAGAGATGAAGGGAAAAGGAAAGGATGGAGAAGGGAAGAGAGAAGGAGAGCTGTCCTCCATCTCTTCCAAAGAAGCTGTATGAGGGGGATGGATGGATGAATGGATGGAGGAAATGAAGAAGGAGGGAGGGAGGGAAGGAAGGAACTGCCGAGAGATGAAGTGGAAAGGAAAGGATGGAGAAGGGAAGAGAGAAGGAAAGATGCCCTCCCTCCCTTCCAAAGAAGCTGAATGCGGGGAATGGATGGATGGATGGATGGATGGATGGAGGAAATTAAGAAGGAGGGAAGGAAGGAAGGGACTGCTGAGAGATGAAAAGGAAAGGATGGAGAAGAGAAGAGAGGAGAGATGCCCTTCCTCCCTTCCAAAGAAGCTGAATGAGAGGGATGAAGGGATGGAGGGATGGAGGAAATGAAGAAGGAGGGAGGGAAGGAAAGAAGGAAGGGACTGCCGAGAGATGAAGGGAAAAGGAAAGAATGGAGAAGAGAAGAGAAGAGAAGAGAAGAGAAGAGAAGAGAAGAGAGAAGGAGAGCTGCCCTTCCTCCCTTCCAAAGAAGCTGAATGAGGGGAATGGACGGATGGATGGATGGAGGAAATGAAGAAGGAGGGAGGGAAGGAAGGGACTGCCAAGAAAGAAGGGAAAAAGAAAGGATAGAGAAGGGAAGAGAGAAGGAGAGATGCCCTCCCCCCCCCTTCCAAAGAAGCTGAATGAGGGGGATGGATGGATGGATGGATGGATGGAGGAAATGAAGAAGGAGGGAGGGAGGGAAAGAAGGGACTGCAGAGAGATGAAGGGAAAAGGAAAGGATGGAGAAGGGAAGAGAGAAGGAGAGATGCCCTCCCTTCCTTCCAAAGAAGCTGAATGAGGGGGATGGATGGATGGATGGATGGAGGAAATGAAGAAGGAGGAAGGGAGGGAAGGAAGGAACTGCCGAGAGATGAAGTGGAAAGGAAAGGATGGAGAAGGGAAGAGAGAAGGAAAGATGCCCTCCCTCCCTTCCAAAGAAGCTGAATGCGGGGAATGGATGGATGGATGGATGGATGGATGGATGGATGGAGGAAATTAAGAAGGAGGGAAGGAAGGAAGGGACTGCTGAGAGATGAAAAGGAAAGGATGGAGAAGAGAAGAGAGGAGAGATGCCCTTCCTCCCTTCCAAAGAAGCTGAATGAGAGGGATGAAGGGATGGAGGGATGGAGGAAATGAAGAAGGAGGGAGGGAAGGAAAGAAGGAAGGGACTGCCGAGAGATGAAGGGAAAAGGAAAGAATGGAGAAGAGAAGAGAAGAGAAGAGAAGAGAAGAGAAGAGAAGAGAAGAGAAGAGAGAAGGAGAGCTGCCCTTCCTCCCTTCCAAAGAAGCTGAATGAGGGGAATGGACGGATGGATGGATGGAGGAAATGAAGAAGGAGGGAGGGAAGGAAGGGACTGCCAAGAAAGAAGGGAAAAAGAAAGGATAGAGAAGGGAAGAGAGAAGGAGAGATGCCCTCCCCCCCCCTTCCAAAGAAGCTGAATGAGGGGGATGGATGGATGGATGGATGGATGGAGGAAATGAAGAAGGAGGGAGGGAGGGAAAGAAGGGACTGCAGAGAGATGAAGGGAAAAGGAAAGGATGGAGAAGGGAAGAGAGAAGGAGAGATGCCCTCCCTTCCTTCCAAAGAAGCTGAATGAGGGGGATGGATGGATGGATGGATGGAGGAAATGAAGAAGGAGGAAGGGAGGGAAGGAAGGAACTGCCGAGAGATGAAGTGGAAAGGAAAGGATGGAGAAGGGAAGAGAGAAGGAAAGATGCCCTCCCTCCCTTCCAAAGAAGCTGAATGCGGGGAATGGATGGATGGATGGATGGATGGATGGATGGAGGAAATTAAGAAGGAGGGAAGGAAGGAAGGGACTGCTGAGAGATGAAAAGGAAAGGATGGAGAAGAGAAGAGAGGAGAGATGCCCTTCCTCCCTTCCAAAGAAGCTGAATGAGAGGGATGAAGGGATGGAGGGATGGAGGAAATGAAGAAGGAGGGAGGGAAGGAAAGAAGGAAGGGACTGCCGAGAGATGAAGGGAAAAGGAAAGAATGGAGAAGAGAAGAGAAGAGAAGAGAAGAGAAGAGAAGAGAGAAGGAGAGCTGCCCTTCCTCCCTTCCAAAGAAGCTGAATGAGGGGAATGGACGGATGGATGGATGGAGGAAATGAAGAAGGAGGGAGGGAAGGAAGGGACTGCCAAGAAAGAAGGGAAAAAGAAAGGATAGAGAAGGGAAGAGAGAAGGAGAGATGCCCTCCCCCCCCCCCTTCCAAAGAAGCTGAATGAGGGGGATGGATGGATGGATGGAGGGATGGAGGAAATGAAGAAGGAGGGAGGGAGGGAAAGAAGGGACTGCAGAGAGATGAAGGGAAAAGGAAAGGATGGAGAAGGGAAGAGAGAAGGAGAGATGCCCTCCCTTCCTTCCAAAGAAGCTGAATGAGGGGGATGGATGGATGGATGGATGGATGGAGGAAATGAAGAAGGAGGGAGGGAAGGAAGGGACTGCCGAGAGATGAAGGGAAAAGGAAAGGATGGAGAAGGGAAGAGAGAAGGAGAGATGCCCTTCCTCCCTTCCAAAGAAACTGAATGAGGGGGATGGATGGATGGAGGAAATGAAGAAGGAGGGAGGGAAGGAAGGGACTGCTGAGAGATGAAAAGGAAAGGATGGAGAAGAGAAGAGAGGAGAGATGCCCTTCCTCCCTTCCAAAGAAGCTGAATGAGGGGGATGGATGGATGGATGGATGGATGGATGGATGGATGGAGGAAATGAAGGAGGGAGGGAAGGAAGGAAGGGACTGCCGAGAGATGAAGGGAAAAGGAAAGAATGGAGAAGAGAAGAGAAGAGAAGAGAAGAGAAGAGAGAAGGAGAGCTGCCCTTCCTCCCTTCCAAAGAAGCTGAATGAGGGGAATGGACGGATGGATGGATGGAGGAAATGAAGAAGGAGGGAGGGAAGGAAGGGACTGCCAAGAAAGAAGGGAAAAAGAAAGGATAGAGAAGGGAAGAGAGAAGGAGAGATGCCCTCCCCCCCCTTCCAAAGAAGCTGAATGAGGGGGATGGATGGATGGATGGAGGGATGGAGGAAATGAAGAAGGAGGGAGGGAGGGAAAGAAGGGACTGCAGAGAGATGAAGGGAAAAGGAAAGGATGGAGAAGGGAAGAGAGAAGGAGAGCTGTCCTCCCTCTCTTCCAAAGAAGCTGTATGAGGGGGATGGATGGATGAATGGATGGAGGAAATGAAGAAGGAGGAAGGGAGGGAAGGAAGGAACTGCCGAGAGATGAAGTGGAAAGGAAAGGATGGAGAAGGGGAGAGAGAAGGAAAGATGCCCTCCCTCCCTTCCAAAGAAGCTGAATGCGGGGAATGGATGGATGGATGGATGGATGGATGGATGGATGGATGGAGGAAATTAAGAAGGAGGGAAGGAAGGAAGGAAGGAAGGAAGGAAGGAAGGAAGGAAGGAAGGAAGGGACTGCTGAGAAGAGAAGAGAAGAGAAGAGAAGAGAAGAGAAGAGAAGAGAAGAGAAGAGAAGAGAGAAGGAGAACTGCTCTCCTTCTCTTCCAAAGAAGCTGAATCAGGGGGGTGGGTGGATGGATGGAGGGATGGAGGGATGGAGGAAATGAAGAAGGAGGGAGGGAAGGAGGGAGGGAAGGAAGGAAGGGACTGCAGAGAGATGAAGGGAAAAGGAAAGATGGAGAAGAGAAGAGAGGAGAGATGCCCTTCCTCCCTCCCAAAGAAGCTGAATGAGGGGGATGGATGGATGGATTGATGGAGGAAATGAAGGGAGGGAAGGATGGAGAAGGGAAGAGAGATGAAGGGAAAAGGACGGAGAAGGGAAGAGAGGAGAGGTGCCCTCCCTCCCAAAGAAGCTGAATGAGGGGGATGGATGGATGGATGGAGGGATGGATGGATGGAGGAAATGAAGAAGGAGGGAGGGAGGGAGGGAAGGAAGGAACTGCCGAGAGATGAAGGGAAAAAGAAAGGATGGAGAAGGAAAGAGAAGAGAAGAGAAGAGAAGAGAAGAGAAGAGAAGAGAAGAGAAGAGAAGAGAGAAGGAGAGCTGCCCTCCTTCTCTTCCAAAGAAGCTGAATGAGGGGGGTGGAGGGATGGAGGAAATGAAGAAGGAGGGAGGGAGGGAAGGAAGGAAGGGACTGCAGAGAGATGAAGGGAAAAGGAAAGATGGAGAAGAGAAGAGAGGAGAGATGCCCTTCCTCCCTTCCAAAGAAGCTGAATGACGGGGATGGATGGATGGATGGATGGATGGAGGTCAAGCGGAGAGAGAAAGAGGAAGAGGAGGAGGAGGAAGAGGAGGAAGAGGAGGATGGCAGAGGATGACAGGCACAGAGAGGAGGAATCCCTCCCCAGGAGAGGAAAGGAGAGGAGAGGGAAGGGAAGCGCACAGAGACAAGCAGAGAAAGAGAGAGAGAGAGAGAGAGAGAGCGAGGCTCAGGAGAAACAGGTGGGAGGAGAGACAAAGATAACCAGAAGCCAGACAGGTTCTTTTAAAAGGCAGTGATTAACACAGCAATTAATCTAATAAGTACCACGCTGAATTAAAATTCCCCCATCAGCATTAAGCGGCGGAGGACGGGCGGGCGGATGCGGACGCTGATGCCGCTGCTGCTGCTTCTTCTTTGTGAAGTTTGCTAACTTGAGTGCGGCTCCCTTTCAGGGGGATCGTGGGAAGGAAGCCCCCCGACTGGAGACCAGCAAAACATGCCCCCATGCTGCTCCATATCAGTTATGATACTGGGAAGGGAGGGAAGAACGGCCCAGTGGAGAGTGGCACATGCACTGGAAATGGGGGCCTCACTCCTTGGCAATCCAAATGTGGAGACCCTCTGGCCCACTGCAGCACTGGGTTAAAAGGGGGAGCGGTTGAAGGGGGAGGGGGAGGGAGACCCCTCCCCAGGAAATGTGGAGCCCCTCTGGCCCATTGCAGCACTGGGTTAAAAGGGGGAGTGGTTGAAGGGGTGGAAGAGGGAGACCCCTCCCCAGGAAATGTGGAGCCCCCCCTGGCCCATTGCAGCACTGGGTTAAAAGGGGGAGCGGTAGGAGGGGGAGGGAGACCCCTCCCCAGGGTCTTTGGGTCACCACGCTGGAGGCAGCAACCCATGCAAGCTGAACTCCCTGGTGGTTCTAGCCCAGGGCAAACTTGGGCCCTCCCTCCAGGTGTTTTGGACTCCAACTCCCACCATTCCTAAGAGCCTACCGGAAATGTGGAGCCCCACACCGGAGTCGAGTGTCCAGATCGAGGGAAGTCTTGGTGCCTCTCTGTTTGGCTTTGGTTAGACCTCTTTACCTGGCATCACACTGTGTCCAATTCTGGGCACCACAGCTCAAAACACACCTTGACTCTAATCTGGAAGGAGTCCAGAGGAAGGGGGCAATGGAAAGGATCAAAGGCCTGGAGACCACGAATCCCTTTGAGGATTGTCTTCAAGAGCTGGGCATGTTTAGCCTCAGAAGAGAAGGTTGAAAGGAGACATGAGAGGAGCCGTGTATAAATACGTGGAAGGACGTCATAAGAGAGAGGGAGCAGGCTTGTTTTCAGCTGCCTTTGAAACTAGGACTCCATGGAGCCATGGGTTCAAATGACAGGAAAAGACTGGGTTGTGGTAGGTGTTTTCGGGCTATATGGCCATGTTCTAGAGGCATTCTCTCCTGATGTTTCGCCTGCATCTATGGCAGTGTTTCTCAACTTTCTTAATGCTGAGACCCCTTCACACAGTTCCTCATGTGGTGGTGACCCCCAACCATCACATTATTTTCGTTGCTACTTCATAACTGTAATGTTGCTCCTGTTATGAATCGTAATGTAAATATCTGACATGCAGGATGGATTTTCATTCACTGGACCAAATTTGGCACAAATGATATGCCCAAATTTCAATATTGGTGGGCTTGGGGAGGGATTGATTTTGCCATTTTGGAGTTGTATTTGCTGAGATTTATAGTTAAACTACAGTCAAAGAGCATTCTGAACTCAACCAACTATGGAACTGAACCAAATTTGGCACACAGAACTCCCATGAACAACAGAAAATATTGGAAGGGTTTGGTGGGCATTGATTTCTGTTTTGAGTTGTAGTTCACCTACCTCCAGAGAGCACTATGGACAACATTAATGGATCTGGACCAAACTTGGCATGAATACTCAATATGCTCAAAATTTGGGAAAGATAGACCTTGACATTTGAGAGTTGAAGTTGCTGGGATGTATAGTTAATCTACAATCAAAGAGCATCCTGAACCCAGCCCATAAGAGATCTGCACTAAACTCAACATGCTACTTACATGGCCAACACTGATTACTAGTGGGGTCGGGGGGGGGGCAGCTTGTTTTTGAATTCGGGGAGTTGTAGTTCACCAACACAAAAAAGAAAGAGAAGGACAGGCAGAGAGATATTCCCCCTTCTCTGCCAAAAGGGTTCCTAAGACCGCTAGAAATATGTGTTTTCTGATGGTCTTTGGCGACCCCCCCGAAACCCTTTCGCGACCCCCTCAGGGGTCCCGACCCCCAGGTTGAGAAACACTGATCTATGGCAAGCATCCTCAGATACACCCTACTGCTGGCACTAGAACAGGCCTGGGCAAACTTGGGCCTTCCCTTCAGGTGTTTTCGATTTCAACTCCCACCATTCCTAACAGCCAGCAGTCTGTTAGGAATTGTGGGAGTTGAAGTCCAAAACACCTGGAGGCAGGGCCAAAGTTCACCCATGCTGCCCCAAGAAGTTGAACCTGTGAACCATTCTGCACAAGCCAGAAGTAAACACCATTTCAATACTGTATACAAAAGGCTTAAGTTTGATTCCAGACCACAGCTTTCTGGTCATTTCACAGCTGGTGACGCACCCTTGAGACAAGGCATCGTTTCGCAACACACTAATTTGGTTTTACTACCAAACCGAAGGTTAATAATAATAATAATGATAATATTGTTCTTGGATTGATTCTGGCAGCCCAAGAACAATGTCATGATCTCTAGATCATGCCATACAACTGACATAAACCACATGGCCATGGGACATTGGGCCAAAAGGAAATGCAGGACAAACGGGGCAGCCATAAAACTTAGCTGCCAAGGGTGAGGGGGGAACTGGGCTTTGATATGGGAGGGCTTTGATATGGTAATGGGACTAGGTGCCAAAGGTAAGGGAGGAAATGGGCCTTGAGATGGAAAGGCTTTGAAATGGTAAAGGCACCAGGGTACCTGAGTGTATGATTTATGGTATGCTAGTTAGTACTATATAGGAGACCTGTAGTTGAAGCTCTTGTATTCCGAACAATAAACGTGTTGATGTCTACTCCACTCGTGATTCTCTGCGTGATCCTTCATAGGAGATTCCTCCAGAGCCACACAGCGTGGAACTGAGACACTTGACAAACAAGCCAGTAGAACCAATGCCATCAAAACCAGAATTGAAAAGTCGACGACAGATCCCAAATGTAGACTCTTCAAGGAAGCAGATGAAACGATAGTTCGCATCCTCAGCTGCTGCCAGAAGATCGCGCAGACAGACTCCAAGCAGAGGCACAACACCCTTGCTCAGATGACTCATTGGAACTTGTGCCACAAACACCATCTGCCTGCAACAAAGAACCGATGGGACCACAAGCCAGAAAATTACCATCTGCCAGCTGCAGAAGGCCACCTTGCTGGGATCCGCACACATTATTCGCAGATGTATCATGTAGTTCTAGACTCTTGGGAAGTGTCCGACATGTGATCCAATACAACAGCTAGCAGAGTGTCTGCTGTGGACTCATCTTGTTGTGTTTCATAATAATAATAATAATAATAATAATAATAATAATAATGAACAACAAGGACTGGAGATAAAACTTCAGCAGAGACCCCTTTTACTCCTGATAATAATTCTTCCAGGACTGGGTTTCCCTTCCAGGGAGAAGGTTTCTCTCACGTCTCACCTGTGTTCTTAACTAGGAGCCTTTGCAAGTTGGGCATTTGTAACATGGGAACTGCCTGCATTTGGATAATTATTTATTTATTTTTATTTATTTATTTGCTTTACTTCTTTACCGCGTTTCTCAGCCAAAATGGCGACTCAAGGCGGTTTACATAGTAAAGGTCAACACAACAACAACAAGAAGGCAGTTAAAACACATTATACAAAACATCAGGTCAAAACAATCATAATCCTAGATATATGCCTCAGCAAACAAATCAGAATCAGAATCCGTAATCAGAATCCTTTATACCAATTCCTGTGATCAATTGTACCATATTACTGTATTTCATTGCATTATTTAGCCAAACGCTTGTTCGTAAAGCCAAGTCTTGACCTTCCTCCGGAATGCCAGCAGTGAAGGGGCCTGTCTGATGTCCACAGGTAGGGCGTTCCCCACAGGTAGGGCGTTCCCTAATGTGAGGTTAAGTGATATCTGGAGAGTAAAGTGTCGTAATGCCACAGGCGACTCATTTGGCTCATATTTCACAAATTGAAGTTTTATCCAAGACATTTTCAGATCACAATCCCATACTGTTAAGAAGGAGAAGGGAAAATACAACCTTCAAATGGTGGTTAAATGAATGCATTTTGCAAAATGTGTTGGTTATATAAAAACTAAGAGTCATTTGTAACTTGGGGACTGCCTGTGCACCTTTTTCAAAATACTACAAGATTGGTTGCTTATTTCACATAGACTCAGAGGGGTCTTGTTAGGTTCACACAACACACCGCGCTCAACAGACCAATGTGTCATGAAAGACAGGCTTAAAGCAGTGTTTCTCAACCTTCCTAATGCCGCGACCCCTTAGTACATTTCCTCATGTTGTGGTGACCCCCAACCATAACATTATTTTGCTCCTTCATAACTGTAATTTTGCTCCTGTTATTAATTGTAATGCAATTATCTTATAAGCAGGATGTATTTCTATTCACTGGACCAAATTTGGAACAAATACCCAATACGCCCAAAATTGGATTGGGATGGGGTTCGGGGGGGGGGGGGGGGTTGATTGATTTTGTCATTTGGGAGTTGTAGTCATTGGGATTTATAGTTCATCTACAATCAAATTGCATTCTGAACTCCAGCAACGACGGAATCGAACCAAATTTGGCACACAAAACTACCATGGCCAACAGAAAACACGGGAAGGGTTTGGTGGGCATTGACCTTGAGTTTGGAGTTGTAGTTCACCTACATCCAGAGAGCACTGTGGACTTAAACAATGATGGATCTGGACCAAACTTGACATGAATACTCATTATGCTCAAATATGAACACATGTGGAGTTTGGGGAAAATAGACCTTGACATTTGAGTTGTAGTTGCTGGGATTTATAGTTCACTTACACTCAAAGAGCATTCTGAACCCCACTAACAATTAAATTGGACCAAACTTCCCACACAGAACCCCCAATGACCAACAGAAAATACTGTGTTTTCTGATGGTCTTTGGTGACCACCAGTGAGTGTCAGAGGGGTCGCAGGGATCCCGACCCCCAGGTTGAGAACCACTGAGTTTAAAGGGTGGTGGGAGGTGGCTGGTCTTTCTCCACCCTGTTTCTTCCACCCAAAGTCCCACTTTCCCAGATTCCCTGACTTTGCAGGTGCCCCACTCACTCCCTCGCTCACTCACTCAGTCACTCACTCACCAATGGGGGAGAGCTCAGCCACGCTCCCGATGTAGGGTCCCCCCAGGAAGCGGGGCTCGCTGTCGTTGATGTCCTGCACCTTGATGACGAACTCGGACTCAGGCTCCAGCAGGCGCCCGCTCTGCCTGTCCCGAGCCTGGGCTCGCAGCGTGTAGAAGGTCTTCTGCTCGCGGTCCAGGCGCTCCGTGGCGTGGATGTCCCCCGTCAGCTCATCGATCAGGAAGACCGTGCCGGCCCCCTCCCCGGAGATGGTGTACTTGATGGAGCCGTCCCCCTCGTCCGAGTCTGAGTGGATCTGCAAAAAGGGGGCAGAAACCCAGAGGAATCAGGAGGGAGGGAGAAAGGGGTTGGCGAGGCACATCTTCCAGCCAAAAAGAGGTAGGTAGACCTTCAGTCACAAACACATTGGAACTCTGAGAGACCTTGGGCCAGAATGGGACAGAGCAGCGTTATCTATCTATCTATCTATCTATCTATCTATCTATTTACAACCAGGAGATGTCTATGGACAATGCAGGCTCCCCGGCTTGGAAATGAAGATACCGTATATACTCGAGTATAAGCTGACCCAAATATAAGACGCGGCACCCAATTTTACCACAAAAAATTGGGAAAACTGATTGACTCGAGTATAAGTCGAGGGTGGGAAATGCAGAAGCTACGGGTAAATTTCAAAATAAAAATAGATACCAATAAAATTACATTAATTGAGACATCAGGAGGTTAAATGTTTTTGAATATTTACATAAAACTGAAATTTAAGATAAGACTCCCCAACTCTGATTAAACCATTACTCTAACCTTCTTCAATGTAAATGTGCTTCAGTATCCTTCCAAGAATAATAATAAAGAGAGGAAAATCATAAATGTAATAATAATAATAATAATAATAATAATAATAATAGAGTAAAATAAGGGAAACATATTTATTTATTTATTTATTTATTTATTTATTTATTATTCAAACTTATATGCTGCCACTCCCATAGGGCTCGGAGCAGCTTACAAAACAAACTGGAATCTAACACAAATTAAAAAAACAGTAGTGCAGACGAGGCCAGACGACCCTCTGTTGGGAGGGATTGGACTGTCCCTTTCTACCTGGCCGAAGAGGGTTGGGCTAGATGGCCTTTGGGGGCCCCTTCCAACGCTAGCATGCTCCAGAATCCGTAGCAGTGTGTCCTCCTGCCACAGTCTCCAGCAGCCCCTCCTCTCTCCCCCGCCATCCTCCTTGAAGCCAAGGACCAAATTGGGTGGGGGGGGCTCACACCTCTCCTGCTCCCCCCCCCCTTTGGAATTGCCTGGAATCTGGGCCAGGCGTCCGGAGATAATTTTATGGGCGGCATTAAACTGAGTTATGAGGTTTTTACAATCCAGCCACTTATGAGAAATCTATTAACAGTAACTGGCCGGGCAGAATCCCGCTCGCTCAGTGGGCGGCCGAGGCAAGGCGGGAGGGAGGGGTGGGGGGGGGCATTAATTGGGGCCATCCGAGAGGGGCACCAGCCCCCCCCCCCCCCGCTTCTTTGCAGCCTCCCTCCTCTGCCGGCCGCCCTTCCTCCTTGGCCATTTTCTGCTGAGAATCAGCAAGTTGCCAGAAAGGCAAGCCGCCCATTAATCGGCTAATGAAATATGAAAATGTTTATGGGCCACTCCATCTTCCAAATGGCAGCATCGGTGGGCCCATCATCCCCCTCCCCTCCCCTGGGATCAGCACTTTGGAGGGGGCCCATGCGCCAGATCCCTCTTGATAGGGGCCGGTTATGTCTCTATGCACCCACAAAGGCTTTCTTTGGGGGGGGGGGGGGCTGACCAAAACACACACACACCTAGGCATGGTCCCATTCCTTCCCTAAGAAGGAAAAAAGGAAGTTGAACAGACAGGAGAAAGAGAAAAAGAAAGAGAGCAAAGAAAGGAAAGGAAAGGAAAGGAAAGGAAAGGAAAGATGGAAGAGAAGGGAAGGAAAAAGAGAAAGAAAAGGGAAAGCATGAGAAAGGAAAGGGAAGAGAAGAAGGATGGAAGAGAAGGGAAGGAAAAAGAGAAAGGGAAAGGAAAGGAAGGGAAGATGAAAGAGAAGGGAAGGAAAAATAGAAAGGGAAGGAAAAGAATGAGGAAGGGAAGGGAAGACAGGAAAGATGGAAGAGAAGGGAAGGAAAAAGAGAAAAAGAAGGGAAAAGGAAGGAAGGAAAGGGAAGATGGAAGAGAAGGGAAGAAAAAAGGGAAAGGGGAGGGAAGGGAAAGGAAGTGAAGGGAAGATGAAAGAGAAGGGAAGGAAAAATAGAAAGGGAAGGAAAAGAATGTGGAAGGGAAGGGAAGATGGAAGAGAAGGAAAGGAAAAAGAGAAAGGAAAGGGAAAGGAAAGTTTTTTTCTCCCACTCTGGACATTCCACAGATATAGAAACCCCATTTTCCTAGTTTCCAACAGACAGCTCAACCTCTAAGGATGCCTGCCATAGATGTGGGTGAAATGGCAGGAGAGAATGCTTCCGAGACATGGACAGACAACCCAGAAAAATCACAGCAAACCAAATTATTATTATTATTAGTACTAGTAGTAGTAGTAGTAGTAGTAGTAGTACTTATACCCCACTTTATCTCTCCTGCAGGAGAATCAAAGAAGGCTAAAGATTTTGCAAAACTAAACATTAACAGAGGGTGGAAGACAGCCTGCAAGCCCTTTGCTGTTATCCTTTGGGTCCAGAGACCACCCTTTTTCCTGGGGATGAGATCTCCATTTTAGAGAAGCTCTCCTGCCTTCTTTAGTATAGAAAAAGCCTCAGATGTGCTGGTGGCCAAGCTAGGCAGCTCGGACAGGCCATTGTGAGTACGGTTACCCTCTCGCCTTTGAAACTAGTGCTGAGCTCAGATAGGGGAAGACCTGCTCTTTCTAAAGATAGCAGCTCAGCGCTGGGGCTGAGATGTCTTCACTCAAGACATCTGCCCTTGCGCTGTGCTACTCTGCTGCTGAGTATGCATGCCCAGTGTGGAACACATCTCACCACACTAAAGCAGTGGATGTGGCTCTTAATGAGACATGCCGCATTATCACGGGGTGTCTGCGCCCTACACCAATGGAGAAATTACACTGCTTAGCTGGTATTGCACCACCTGACATCCGCGGGAAGTGGCAGCCAATAGTGAAAGGACCAAGGCAGAGACATCTCCAGCTCACCCCCTGTTTGGGTATCAGCCAGCACGTCAACGGCTTAAATCTAGAAATAGTTTTCTAAGATCTACAGAGACACTCACTGGAACACCTCAGCAAGCGAGAGTCCAAAAGTGGCAGGCTCAAACCCAGCACCTCAATCAATGGCTGATACTAAATGAGAGACTCCCTCCTGGGCACACAGAGGACTGGGCGACCTGGAAGGCACTGAACAGACTGCGCTCTGGCACCACGAGATGCAGAGCCAATCTTCAGAAATGGGGCCACAAAGTGGAATCCTCGACATGCGAGTGTGGAGAAGAGCAAACCACTGACCACCTGCTGCAATGCACCCAGAGCCCTGCCACATGATGCACCATGGAGGACCTTCTTGCAGCAACACCAGAGGCACTCCAAGTGGCCAGAGACTGGTCAAAGGACATTTAATCAACTCTCATACTCACAAATTTTGTAATCTGCTTGTTTGCTTTGTTCTGTTAGAAATGTAATATAATTTGACTGGTTGTTCTGACACGACAAATAAATAAATAGCGCTGGGGCTGAGAATATCTCAGGATTTCTCTGCCATTGGGAGAGGCTCCATTACTTCATCTCCAAAACTAATCTTGAGCTTGGATAGGGGAAGACCTGCTCTTTCTGAAAGATAGCAGCTCAGGGTTAGGGTAAAAGATGCCAGGATTTTTCTACCGTTGGGGGAAAGTTAACTTGGTAACTGAAGAAAAAGGGAAAGAAAGAATCATAGAATCAAAGAGTTGGAAGAGACCTCATGGGCCATCCAGTCCAACCCCATTCTGCCAAGGAGCAAGAATATTGCATTCAAATCACCCCTGACAGATGGCCATCCAGCCTCTGCTTAAAAGCTTCCAAAGAAGGAGCCTCCACCACACTCCGGGGCAGAGAGTTCCACTGCTGAACGGCTCTCACAGTCAGGAAGTTCTTCCTCATGTTCAGATGGAATCTCCTCTCTTGTAGTTTGAAGCCATTGTTCCATTGCGTCCTAGTCTCTCTCCAAGGAAG
The DNA here is from genome assembly GCF_037176765.1 of Anolis sagrei. NCBI lineage: Eukaryota > Metazoa > Chordata > Lepidosauria > Squamata > Anolidae > Anolis > Anolis sagrei. The sequence goes on along the minus strand of NC_090024.1, from coordinate 247,584,347 downwards.
CAGAAAACAAGCTTGCTCCCTCCTCCTCCCTGTGGCTGTGCCAAGTCTGTCAAGGACTTTGAGAAAGTCTGTTTGATGTTCAAATCTGGACTGGCCTCAGTTGCTAGAAATCTTGAGCTTCTAAGTAAGGCACCCGCGGTTCACACGGATAAAGAGAGAAGCACATCTTAGTTTTAACTTTATAGTGTCTGGGTGTGACGGCACCCCACCCCACCCACCCCCCGATCCCTACCTGGGACCAACCAAAGTTAAAAACAAGCAATGCAGGAACATTGCCTTTGCAAACTCAAGAACTTTCTCCTGCCTTTCAGAATGCAAATGCACCCGAGGCCAATGCCTCCATGCAAACTCAATGGCGAAAAGATTGGGTAAAGGGATTGGATAAAGGCAAGAGCTCCCTCGAGCTAACATAGAATCATAGAATCAAAGAGTTGGAAGAGACCTCCTGGGCCATCCAGTCCATCCCCATTCTGCCAAGAAGCAGGAATATTGCATTCAAATCACCCCTGACAGATGGCCATCCAGCCTCTGCTTAAAAGCTTCCAAAGAAGGAGTCTCCACCACACTCCAGGGCAGAGAGTTCCATTGCTGAATGGCTCTCACAGTCAGGAAGTTCTTCCTCATGTTCAGATGGAATCTCCTCTCTTGTCGTTTGAAGCCATGGGTCCATTGCGTCCTAATCTCTCTCCAGGGAAGCAGAAAACAAGCTTGCTCCCTCCTCCTCCCTGTGGCTTCCTCTCGCATATTTCTACATGGCTATCATGTCTCCTCTCAGCCTTCTCTTCTTCAAGCTAAACATGCCCAGCTCCTTAAGCCGCTCCTCATAGGGCTTGTTTTCCAGACCCTTGATCATTTGAGTCGCCCTCCTCTGGACACTTTCCAGCTTAGAGTCAATATCTCTCTTGAATTGTGGTGCCCAGAATTAGAATCATAGAATCAAAGAGTTGGAAGAGACCTCATGGGCCATCATCCAGTCCAACCCCATTCTGCCAAGAAGCAGGAATATTGCATTCAAATCACCCCTGACAAATGGCCATCCAGCCTCTGCTTAAAAGCTTCCAAAGAAGGAGCCTCCACCACACTCCGGGGCAGAGAGTTCCACTGCTGAACGGCTCTCACAGTCAGGAAGTTCTTCCTAATGTTCAGATGGAATCTGGACACAATATTCCCGGTGTAGTCTAACCAAAGCAGAGTAGAGCATGGGGAGCATGACTTCCCTAGATCTAGACACTATGCTCCTCTTGATGCAGGCCAAAATCCTATTGGCTTTTTTTGCCGCCACATCACATTCCTGGCTCATGTTTAACTTGTTGTCCACAAGGACTCCAGGATCGTTTTCACACATACTGCTCTTAATCCAGGCATCCCCCATTCTGTGTCTTTGCATTTCATTTTTCCTGCCAAAGTGGAGTATCTTTAAAGTGGACAACTTCGACTCATCACGTCCTGAAGCTGAGAACAAAGCAAAGGAAAAACCAGGGAATGGAGAACAGGAGAACGTTTCTGCGACCACCAGCCTGGACAATTTCGCCCCCATGCAGTGTGTTTGCTCAGGCACACCAAGTATTTGGGGCCATGCGTTGCAATAGGAAGGAGAACAAAATGAGAAACACACGCAGAGAGATCAGAGAGGGTAGAAATGGAGGAAGCTTGGGAGCTCCAAAGTCCAACTGCAATGAAGGAGGGGTGAGGAAAAGAATCCTGCATTTGGAAGGGACCCCAAAGGCCATCCAGCCCAGCCTCGTTACTCCATGGAACAAAGGGAGAACCCCTAATACTGGGTGCTGTGAGTTTTGTTCCAGCAGCATTCTCTCCTGACGTTACACCTGCATCTGTAGCTAATGGCATCTTCAGAGGTTCCTTTGGCAATGAAGCAAGTGGAGTGTGTGTGTGTGTATTGAAATTTTTCTTTGATTTTAAATGTAATGTATCGCATATGTATATTGTAAATGGCTCCGAGCCTTCGGGGAGTGGCGGTATATAAAATTGATTAATCAATCAATCAATAAAAATGTAATGTTCGTTTGTGGGATTAACGTAACTCAAAAACCACTGGGCGAATTGACACCAAATTTGGACACAAGACACCTAACAACCCAATGTATGTCCTTCATTCAAAAAACACTGAAAAACACAGCAGAAGAGACTTAAAAAGCCAAAAAACAAAAAAATACATTACAACGCATGTGCAAAACCATATATATATACACACACACAGATACACACACATAAATGCATATACACACACAAAACATACACAGAAAGGAGGAAGAAAGGAAGAAGGAAGGAAGGAGAGAAGGAAGGAAAGAAAGAAAGGTATAGATGGAAGGAAGGAGAGAAGGAGGGAGAGAAAGAGGGAAGGAGAGAAGGAAAGAAAGAAAGGTAGAGAAGGAAGGAAGGAGAGAAGGAGGGAGAGAAAGAGGGAAGGAGAGAAGGAAAGAAAGAAGGGTAGAGAAAGAAGGAGGGAAGGAGATAAAGAAGGGAATAAAGAAGGGTAGAGAAGGAAGGAGGGAAGGAGAGAAGGAAGGAAAGAACGAAAGGTAGAGAAAGAAGGAGGGAAGGAGATAAAGAAGGAAAGAAAGAAGGGTAGAGAAGGAAGGAGAGAAGGAAGGAAAGAACGAAAGGTAGAGAAAGAAGGAGGGAAGGAGATAAAGAAGGAAAGAAAGAAGGGTAGAGAAGGAAGGAGAGAAGGAAGGAAAGAAAGAAAGGTAGAGAAAGAAGGAGGGAAGGAGATAAAGAAGGAAAGAAAGAAGGGTAGAGAAAGAAGGAGAGAAGGAAGGAAAGAAAGAAAGGTAGAGAAAGAAGGAGGGAAGGAAAGAAGGAAAGAAAGAAGGATAGAGAAAGAAGAAGGGAAGGAGACAAAGAAGGAAAGAAAGAAGGGTAGAGAAGAAAGGAGGGAAGGAGAGAAGGAAGGAAAGAAAGAAAGATAGAGAAAGAAGGAGGGAAGGAGATAAAGAAGGAAAGAAAGAAGGGTAGAGAAGGAAGGAAAGAGAGGGAGAAAGAGGGAAAGAGAGAAGGAAAGAAAGAAAGGTGGAGAAGAAGGGAGAGAAAGAAGGAAAGAAAAAGAGAAAGGAAAAGAGGGAAGGAAAGAGGGAGGGAGGAGAGAAAGAAAGGAGAGAAAGAAGGAGGGAAGGTTGGCCACAGCAACGCGTGGTGGGTACAGCTAGTAAACAAATAAAAATGTAATGTTCGTTTGTGGGATTAACATAACTCAAAAACCACTGGACAAATGGACATGAAATTTGGACACAAGACACCTACAATTTGGACACAGACACACACAAACCCCAGTGGAGCAGACTTAAAAAAAAGGTAGTCCCCTGACATTAAGTCCAGTCATGTCTGACTCTGGGGTGTGGTGCTCATCTCCATTTCTAAGCCGAAGAGCCAGCGTTGTCCGTAGACACCTCCAAGGTCATGTGGCTGGCATAACTGCATGGAGCGCCGTTACCTTCCCACCGGAGCGGTACCTATTGATCTACTCACATTTGCATGTTTTCGAACTGCTAGGTTGGCAGAAGCTAGGGCTGACAGCGGAAGCTCACGCCGCTCCCCGGAATCGAACCTGCGACCTTTCGATCAACAAGCTCAGCAGCTCAGTGCTTTAACCCACTGCGCCACCGGGTTTCTAAGTCTGCTCCAGAGCAGACTTAGAAACCCCAAAAATACACCATATATACACATACACATACACTCATATACATATACACATGCATAAGACGCCAGAATATGGACAGGCAAACTTTGGCTTTACAGGTGTTTTGGACTTCAAGTCCCACAAGTCCTAACATCCTACCGGCTGTTAGGAATTGTGGGAGTTGTAGTCCAAAACACCTGGAGGGAGGGCCCATGTTTGCCCCTGCCGGCACTAGAACTTCCAACTCTGCGAAAGTGCTGCTGTTTCGCTTTAGAGATGCTTTATCCTTTTTTGGGGATGGCCCAATTGGCAGAAGAGGGCTCCGGAAGGGCATGACCCCAGGAGCCGGAAATGACCCCATGACACACACACACACACACACACACACATACACACACCAGGCATGGGAAGGGGCTCCTACCCAGGCAACGAGCAAGGAAGAGACTTGCAAACCGAGAAAAAGCTTTTCTTTCTTTCATCTGCTCCATTTGTTAAAAAGGGAAATTGTTTCTTTGCCCTAAAGGACTAGAAATCTGGGATTTTACGAGGCCATTAATTACCTCCAACTAATTAAATCAAAATTAAATGTGAGCAGAGGTGCGTTTTCCTTATTAAAGCGATTAAATAGAAAGCACACATACACAAATAACAAACGACTCTGGAGCGGAGGGAGGAGAGGAAAGGAGAGGAAGAAGGCGCCCCGAATGAGGACCCGCAACGGCAACGGCGCCTCCGCTTTCGGTGTTTGCTCCGACTCATAAAGCCCGAGTTCATCAATTTCCTTTAAATATTAGCAACTTAATTAAATCTGGTCTTTTCCCCCCTCTCTCCCCTTTTAATCCCCTCCTCTATCTAAAATAGATCTGTCCACAGGCACGAGTGTGTAACTCACGCTGACCCCATAATTCTATTTTAAAAGGGGAGGGGGGGGGGAAGAAAACCTCTCGGAAATCCACATCAAACTGACAGGGGCCCTCCGGGGAAATTACGCTTCCTTCGGAAAAAGGATTAGCTCGAGTACCCAGATTTTATGAAAATGCTCTTGGTCCAAGCGGGTGGGAGAGCGAGAGTGCGCAAAGGCTCCAGGAAGGGCAACGGATCATGGGAAGAGCCCTGGGCTTTTGGGGGGCAATTGGAGGGAAAGACCTTCCCAATGCCTTCCCAAGCAGGGGCCTGCTTTGCATTGGCCCCCAATGATATGGGACGGGGCAAGTGCCGCCTGCAAAAGGGTGGCTTCCAGGAGACAAGGTTCCTCATTTGGGAAAGGAGGCTGTTGCTAGGTGAGTGACCTCCAAAATTCATCAGGGGCTCCGGAACCGACAGTATTGACAATACCATCATTGTCATCATCACCACCACCACCACCTCCATCGTCACCTCCATCATCATAATCATCATCACCACCATTACCAGCATCAGCACCACCACCACCACCATCATCATCACCACCACTATAATCACCAACACCACCATCATCACCACCAGCATCACTACAGTCATCATCATCACCACCACCATGATCATTATCATCATCACCACCACCACCACCATCACCACCACCACCACCATCTTCATCGTCACCTCCATCATCATAATCATCATCACCACCATTACCAGCATCAGCACCACCACCACCACCATCATCATCACCACCACTATAATCACCAACACCACCATCATCACCACCAGCATCACTACAATCATCATCATCACCACCACCATGATCATTATCATCATCACCACCACCACCACCACCATCTTCATCGTCACCTCCATCATCATAATCATCATCACCACCATTACCAGCATCAGCACCACCACCACCACCATCATCATCACCACCACTATAATCACCAACACCACCATCATCACCACCAGCATCACTACAATCATCATCATCACCACCACCATGATCATTATCATCATCACCACCACCACCACCATCTTCATCATCACCTCCATCATCATAATCATCATCACCACCATTACCAGCATCAGCACCACCACCACCATAATCATCATCACCACCACTATAATCACCAACACCACCATCATCACCACCAACATCACTACAATCATCATAATCACCACCACCATGAACCCCCGGTGGTGCAGTGGTTTAAACCCCTGTGCCATGATCATTATCATCACCACCACCATCATCGTCATCACCTCCATCATCATCATCATCATCATCATCATCATCATCACCACTATCATCATCACCAACATCACTACTATCATCATCACCACCACGATCATTATCATCACCACCACCATCATCATCACCAAAACTACTATCATCATCACCACCACCACTATAATCACCAACACCACCATTATCATCATCACCACCACCAACATCACTACCATCATCATCACCACCACAACCATCATCATCACCACCACCACCACGATCATTATCATCATCATAACCATCATCATCACCACCAACATCACTACCATCACCATCACCACCACCACGATTGTTATCATCACCACCATCATCGTCATCACCACCATTATCATCATCACCACCACTACCACCATCACTACCACCATCATCAGCATCATCTCCACCACCACTGTGTCCTTCCTTCCTTCCTTCCTTCCTTCCTTCCTTCCTTCCTTCCTTCCTTCCTTCCTTCCCCTGAAAAGAAAATGGGGGGTCTCCCCTCCCCACTTGGCAAAGCAACAACATGTGCAGGAGGAAGAAATCTGGGGAGGGAAGAAAGCACTAAGTGGAGACGCAAAGTGAACACCAAGTGTATGGTGGGACCAGGCAGATCCTCCTCTGACCACCGTCCATCACAAGTGGCCCTCCCTTCCCTTCCTTGGTTCCTCCTCAAAGAGCCATAGTTCTCCAGAGGCCATCAAGTCCAACCCCATTCAGCTCAGCCTCCTCACAGCCTCTTCCTGAAGACACCCAGAGGAGCCGGCCCCAATATGCATCCCAATGTCCAACTGCTCTCCAGTCAAGACGTTCAGTCTCACTCTGCTTCCATGTCACTGAAAGCCCTGAGGCCTGCCCCCTTCTCCTCCCTGGGGGCCTTGAAAGGGGGCCATCCCACCTTGCAGACCCTCCTCATGGGGTTTGTTCCCTGCCCCTCTTCTCCTCCTGGATGCCTTCCTCTCAACTCACTCTAACTTGCCTAAATCCGTCTTAAAACGAGGCGCCCACTGCCAAATGCAGGGCTCCAGATGTGGCCTCAGCCACACAGAGGACGGAAGGATTATTCTTGCCCTCGAATTGGAAAGGACGTTTCTAGGAAGAGACTTCATGGGCCATCCAGTCCAACCCCATTCTGCCAAGAAGCAGGACAATAGCATTCAAAGCACCCCCAACAGATGGCCATCCAGTCTCTGTTTAACAGCTTCCATAGAAGGAGCCTCCACCACACTTCGGGGCAGAGAGTTCCACTGCTGAACGGCTCTCACAGTCTGGAAGTTCTTCCTTATGTTCAGGTGGAATCTCCTTTCCTGCAGTTGAAGCCATGTCTCCATTGCGTCCTAGTCTCCAGGGAAGCAGAAAGGAAGCCTACTCCCTCCTCCCTAGGACTTCCCCTTACATATTTATACATGGTCCTCATCATGTCTCCTCTCCGCCTTCTCTTCTTCAGGGTAAGCATGCCCAGCTCTTTAAGCCGCTCCTCATAGGGTTTGTTCTTCAGACCCTTGATCATTTTAGTCAACGGCTTAAATCAAGAAATAGTTTTCTAAGATCTACAGAGACACTTGCTGGAACACCCCAGCAAGCGAGAGTCCAAAAGTGGCAGGCTCAAATGCAGCACCTCAATCCATGGCTGTCTTCCTCTGGACACATTCCAGCTTCGAGTCAACAGAGACACTTGCTGGAACACCTCAGCAAGCGAGAGTCCATAAGTGGCAGGCTCAAATCCAGCACCGCAATCCATGGCTGTCTTCCTCTGGGCACATTCCAGCTTAGAGTCAACAGAGACACTTGCTGGAACACCTCAGCAAGCGAGAGTCCAATAGTGGCAGGCTCAAATCCAGCACCTCAATCCATGGCTGTCTTCCTCTGGACACATTCCAGCTTAGAGTCAACAGAGACACTTGCTGGAACTACAAGTGAGGAGATTCCATCTGAACATTAGGAAGAACTTCCTGACTGTGAGAGCCGTTCAGCAGTGGAACTCTCTGCCCCGGAGTGTGGTGGAGGCTCCTTCTTTGGAAGCTTTTAAGCAGAGGCTGGATGGCCATCTGTCAGGGGTGATTTGAATGCAATATTCCTGCTTCTTGGCAGAATGGGGTTGGACTGGATGGCCCATGAGGTCTCTTCCAACTCTTTGATTCTATGATTCTATGATTCTATGAACACCTCAGCAAGCGAGAGTCCAAAAGTGGCAGGCTCAAATCCAGCACCTCAATCCATGGCTGTCTTCTTCTGGACACATTCCAGCTTAGAGTCAACATCTCCATGTGATTCCAGATGTGGTCTAACCAAGGCAGAATATCTCTCTGGAGACACTCCAGCTTGTCAATATCCCTCTTCAACTGTGGTGCCCAGAGTTGGACATTAACGCAGGCGAAGGCAGCATTGGCCTTTCTTGCTGTTCCACCACAGGGCTGCCCAATGGTTGAAGGATCATCAGCAATAATCCCGAGCCACCGAGCCAAGGATCCCGCACCATGCCCCTGCGCATGCATGTTTTCGTGCCCTAAAGACGGAGCTTTGCCTTTGTCTCCTCTGAATTCAGTTTCCTCGTTTGCTTGAGTCCTTTGGAATTCCGTCCCCGTCTTCCAATGTTTGCGCCATCTGCAAATTTGCTACGGATCTGAGCACCACCGGCTCTGGCTCCATCTGATGCCATTTCCAGCCACTCCATATTCCGCCATCAGCACATCGCGGGGGACTTTATCAGAAGCTTTGCTGAAATCCAAACAAATAACATCCGCGGCGGCATCGCTGCCATCGAGGAAAGGAAGGGAAGGTATCAAGTGGGTTTGGCAGGATTGGCTCGGGGCTCCTGCTTATCCTTGCCTTGTCGTTGAGATGTTTGCAAACAGATTCCTGTCTAATATTGTCCCTGGGATTGAGGAGGTCAAGCCAACTTGGTCTTTGCTGACCTTTCTGGAGAGAAGGACCATGTTTGTGCATCACCTCCTTGGCCACCCCACCTGGTTTGCAATATTCCTCCAAAACGATGGCAATAAAGAGAACTTCGGCAAGTTCCTCCACTAGAGATGCAGTTCTGTCCCTCCAGATTCAGCCCCATTGAGGACAGTTTGGTCATTTTGCAACCTAGAACCCTGATTTATATTATTATTGTTTACACCATTTCTACATCGCAAGTGCTGAACCTGACTCGGCACATAGAAGATGGCTTTGAAAGGCAGCAGATCCCAGGAGCTGTCTTCATAGACCTGTCCGCAGCCTATGAGACTGTGAACCACTGCCTCCTCCTGAGAAAAATATATAGTATCACAAAGGACGACCACCTCACCCGCCTCATAGGAAACCTGCTACAAAACAGGAGCTTTTTTGTTGAAAAGGCATGATCATCAAGTTTGCAGACGACACCAAATTGGGAGGGAGAGCCAATAGTCCAGAGGACAGGAGCAGGATTCAAAACGATCTTGACAGATTAGAGAGATGAAGGGCCAAAACTAACAAAATGAAGTTCAACAGTGACAAATGCAAGATACTCCACTTTGGCAGAAAAAATGAAATGCAAAGATACAGAATGGGGGACGCCTCGCTCAAGAGCAGTACGTGTGAAAAAGATCTTGGAGTCCTCGTGGACAACAAGTTAAACATGAGCCAGGAATGTGATGTGGCGGCAAAAAAAGCCAATGGGATTTTGGCCTGCATGAAGAGAAGCATAGTGTCTAGATCTAAGGAAGTAATGCTACCCCTCTATTCTGCTTTGGTTAGACCACATCTGGAATATTGTGTCCAATTCTGGGCACCACAATTCAAGAGAGATATTGACAAGCTGGAATGTGTCCAGAGGAGGGCGACTAAAATGATCAAGGGTCTGGAGAACAAGCCCTATGAGGAGCGGCTTAGGGAACTGGGCATGTTTAGCCTGAAGAAGAGAAGGCTGAGAGGAGATATGATAGCCATGTATAAATATGTGAGAGGAAGCCACAGGGAGGAGGGAGCTTCCTTTCTGCTTCCCTGGAGAGAGACTAGGACGCAATGGAACAATGGCTTCAAACTACAAGAGAGGAGATTCCATCTGAACATGAGGAAGAACTTCCTGACTGTGAGAGCCATTCAGCAGTGGAACTCTCTGCCCCGGAGTGTGGTGGAGGCTCCTTCTTTGGAAGCTTTTAAACAGGCTGGATGGCCATTTGTCAGGGGTGATTTGAATGCAATATTCTGCTTCTTGGCAGAATGGGGTTGGACTGGATGACCCAGGAGGTCCCTTCCAACTCTTTGATTCTATGATTCTATGAGTTCCAGGGCCAGAGAAGCAGATGGCGGAAACAGAGGAACGGCCTGCCTCAGGGGAGCGTGCTTGCTCCATCCATGTTCAACATCAACACAAATGACCAGCCACTGCCAGAAGGGACAGAGAGTTTCATCTATGCTGATGATCGTGCCATCACCACTCAATCAGGGAGCTTTGAGATGGTAGAACAGAAGCTCTCCGAAGCTCTAGGTGCTCTTACTGCCTATTACAGGGGAAACCAGCTGATTCCTAATCTATCTAAAACATAGACATGTGCTTTCCATCTCAAGAACAGACAAGCATCCCGAGCTCTGAGGATGACCTGTGAAGGAAGGAGTCCCATTGCAGCATTACAGCGCACCCAAATACCTGGGAGTCACTCTGGACGGTGCTCTGACCTACAAGAAAAACTGCCTGAACATCAAGCAAAAAGTGGGTGCTAGAAACAATATCATACCAAAGCTGATTGGCACAACCTGGGGATCACAGCCAGACACAGTGAAGACATCTGCCCTTGCGCTATGCTACTCTGCTGCTGAGTATGCATGCCTGGTGTGGAACACTTCTCACCACACTGAAACAGTGGATGTGGCTCTTAATGAGACATGCCGCATTATCACGGGGTGCCTGCGCCCTACACCACTGGAGAAACTACACTGCTTAGCCGGTATTGCACCACCTGGCATCCGCCGGGAAGGAGCAGCCAATAGTGAAGCAAGGAAGGAAGGACACAGTGGTGGTGGAGATGATGCTGATGATGGTGGTGATGATAATGATGGTGGTGGTAGTGATGATGGTGGTGGTGCTGATGCTAGTAGTGGTAGTGGTGATGATGGAGGTGATGACGGTGATGGTGGTGATGATAATGATCGTGGTGGTGATGATGGTGTTAGTGATGATGATGATG